>NC_068355.1:70475546-70775546 GCF_020536995.1 Dreissena polymorpha | reverse complement strand
CCTTTGAAATAAAGAATTATTATTTTTGAGCGTAAAATTAGGGTTGATAAATATTACCCTGTTGCACCCGATCTTATTAACATAGATTTAGAACATAGCCGCTTGTTTAATGATGAAGTAATAAGTATTGGTCTATGTTAAACTACACAAGATAGGTAACGATGTACAAAATCAGAGGATGTATTCCCTGTAGGTAACGATGTACAAAATCAGAGGATGTATTCCCTGCATTTTACTCACATAACTGTTCAATAAGTCACCCTGGATCAACTTTTGTTGTGACAAGAGGATATAGTGTATTTGTTGAAATAGCAATGACAGAACTGATCTGTTGCAGGCATTACCACAGACCGGGGAGCCAATATCAGGGCTGGATAAAGTAAGTACATTTTGAATAGATCCATTAAAGTACACCAATTTATTTTGAATGCAAGCAGCAACTACCTAAATTAAACTTATTTCCTGCTTGTGAATGCCCATAGTTTCAGAAATAATTTAAAATTTGACCCTAACATAACTGAAAAATACACAATCTAGATGAAACCCTGTATGAGGATCGATAGCTGAATGGGAAATACACAATTTACACTTGTTTTTCAGTTTGTTTTTGTTTAGGTTTATGAAACTCAATGTGTGGGTCAAAAGGCTTCTCGAAAAGTACTTTGGCTGGGTTTATGAATCACAGAATGTGAATGCATGTAGAGAGGCAATTGAGTAATATGCATGCTACTTCAATTTATTTGTTAGACAAATATTGTAGTTTCTAAGGTTACAGAAATAAGCAAAAACTAAGATCTTGATTCTTTTACTACTTGTGCTTGTGAAAGAAATTTATGGTGATCCTGTTCCTACTGTGATGATATTAACCCAGTATTGAACTGCTGTTTTGTTCTGTAACAAAGCTGTTGTAACAACTTATACAATGAAGCTACTGGGCTGTTACCGAGGTGACTGTTGCAGGACATGTTGCTGATGAAGGCAACCTCCACGGCAACCCTTCAGTGTCTGGGGCAGTGTCTCACCATGCTACAGCAGAGACAGGTGAGTCCAGCAGGGGCTGCCATATTGGTGTGCTTGTCTCACCAGGGCCCGGATCTTCAAAACATTACCTGTTGGTTTGTGATAACCTTGGTTAATTTTCTTTGTTTCATGCATAAGCAAATATTTAGAAGAAATAAACAGTGTCTTAAATTTTGTATCATGATTAATTTAACCAACAGTTAATGTTTTGAACAAATGAGTCCATTTAATAAATAGTGAATAAATATTAATTATTCATTGTCTTAGTTTTTAATTATTTGTTGAACAAACTTAAAATTCACTCATTCATCAAAAATTTTATCTACATCTTAGCATATATCATATTGAGTAAGTTTTTTTAGCTCATCTATTTATTTATTTTTAAATTATGAGCTATTGTCATCACGTCGGCGTCGGCGTCCGGTTAAGTTTTGCGTTTAGGTCCACTTTTCTCATAAATATCAATGCTATTGCATTCAAACTTGGTACACTTACTTACTATCATGCGGGGACTGGGCAGGCAAAGTTAGATAACTCTGGCTTGCATTTAGACAGAATTATGTGCCCTTTTTAAACTTAGAAAATTGAAAATTTTGGTTAAGTTTTGTGTTTAGGTCCATTTTATTCCTTAAGTATCAAAGCTATTGCTTTCATACATGCAACACTTACTAACTATCATAAGGGGACTGTGCAGGCAAGGTTATGTAACTCTGACTGGCATTTTGACAGAATTATGTGCCCTTTTTATTCTTAGAAAATTGAAAATTTGGTTAAGTTTTGTGTTTAGGTCCACTTTTTTCCTTAAGTATCAAAGCTATTGCTTTCATACTTGCAATACTTACTAACTATCGTAAGGAGACTGTGCAGGCACTTATGTAACTCTGACTGGCATTTTGACGGAATTATGGGCCCTTTATACTTGAAAATTTGGTTAAGTTTTGTGTTTTGGTCCACTTTACCCCTAAGTATCATAGATATTGCTTTCATACTTGGAACACTCGCAAACTATCATAAGGGGACAGTAAAGGACAAGTTGCATAACTCTGGCTGTCATTTTAACGGAATTATGGCCCTTTTTTGACTTAGTAACTTTGAATATATGGTTACATTTTGTGTTTAGATCCACTTTACTTCTAAAGTATCAAGGCTATTGCTTTTAAATTTCAAATACTTTCATGCTATCATGAGGGTACTGTACCTGGCAAGTTGAATTTTACCTTGACCTTTGAATGACCTTGACTCTCAAGGTCAAATTATTAAATTTTGCTAAAGTTGCCATAACTTCTTTATTTATGATTAGATTCGATTGATACTTTGACAAAACAACTCTTACCTGACATACCACAATAGACTCCACCCAAACCATCCCCCATGCCCCCCCCCCGAATCCCCCCCCCCCAAATCCCCCTCAATCCCCCCCATTATTTGTTTTTTAATTAAAGAATATCTTATAAATGACCACCACACCCTCATACTATACCCCCACCCCACCCCCCACCCCAAAAAAATAATTTTAATGCCCCCGGTAGGGTGGCATATAGCAGTTGAACTGTCCGTCAGTATGTTAGTCAGTCTGTCCGTCCGTCCGAAAAAAACTTTGACATTTGCCCTAACTTTTTTACTTTTGAAGATAGCAACTTGATATTTGGCATGCATTTGTATCTCATGGAGCTGCACATTTCGAGTGGTGAAAGGTCAAGGTCATCCTTCAAGGTCAAATGTTCAATTTATGGTGTCTGTGGGTCAGAAAACTTTAACATTGCCCATAACTTTTTCAATATTGAAGATAGCAACTTGATATTTGGCATGCATGTGTATCTCATGAAGCTGCACATTTTGAGTGGTGGAAGTTCAAGGTCATCCTTCAAGGTAAAAAAAATAATATATATATATAATTAAAAGCAGCGTTCTCATGAAGCTGCACATTTTGAGTGGTGGAAGTTCTAGGTGAAGGTCATCCTCCAAGGTCAAGGTCATCCTTCAAGGTCAAAGGTCAATTTATTTATTTTAAATTTCAAAGCGGCGTTCTCATGAAGCTACACATTTTGAGTGATGGAAGATCAAGGTTAAGGTCATTCTTCAAGGTCAAAGTCATCCTTCAAGGTCAAAGGTCAACAAAAAAATTCAAATCAGCGTTATCATGAAGCTACACATTTTGAGTGGTGGAAGTTCAAGGTCAAGGTCATCCTTCAAGGTTAAGGTCATCCTTCAAGGTCAAAGGTCAAAAATAAAATCAAAGCGGCGTTATCGTGAAGCTGCACATTTTCAGTGGTGGAAGTTAAAGGTCAAGGTCATCCTTCAAGGTGAATTTTTTTAAATAAAATTTCAAAGCGGCGTTTTCATGAAGCTGCTCATTTTGAGTGGTGGAAGTTCAAGGCCAAGGTCATTCTTCAAGGTCAAGGTCATCCTTCAAGTTCAAAGGTCAAAAAATAATAATTTCAAAGTGGCGTTATCATGAAGCTACACATTTTGAGTGCTGGAATTTCAATGTCAAGGTCACCCTTAAGGTCAAGGTCACCCTTCAAGGTCAAAGGTTGAAAAAAATAAAATAAAGCGGCGTTATCATGAAGCTGCACATTTTGAGTGTTGGAAGTTAAAGGTCAAGGTCATCCTTCAAGGTCAAGGTCGTCCTTCAAGGTCAAAGGTCAAAAATTAAATAAAATCAAAGCAGCGTTATCATGAAGCTGCACATTTTCAGTGGTGGAAGTTAAAGGTCAAGGTCATCCTTCAAGGTAAACAAAAATTAATAATTTCAAAGCAGCGTTATCATGAAGCTGCACATTTTGAGTGGTGGAAGGTCAAGGTCATCCTTCAAGGTCAAGGTCATCCTTCAAGGTCAAAGGTCAACAACAACAAAATCAAAGCAGCTTTCTCATGAAGTTGCATTATCATGAAGCTACACATTTTTAGTAGTGAAAGTTCAAGGTCAAGGTCATCCGTCAAGGTCATCCTTAAAGGATTTTTAAAAATTCAAAGCGGCGTTTTCATAAAGCTGCACATTTTGAGCGGTTTAAGTTCAAGGTCAAGGTCATCCTTCAAGGTCAAAGGTAAAAAAAACAAAAAACTTTTGTCCAAAGCGGTGCAATAGGGGGCATTGTGTTTCTGACAACCACATCTCTTGTTTTTTTCAAACATGGTTAAAAAACACAAATATTTATTTTTATTATTTTATTTTTGAAATACGGTCAGACCATCCCACCCAAGAATCCCCCCCCCCCAAAAAAGAATAATTTTTTTTTTTATTTTTTTTTTGCATTTTTGGAAGATAATCTAATAAATGACCACACCCCACACTATACACCCCTCTCCACTCCACCCCTCCCTCCTTTGTGATTGAAATTGAGATAGGTCCCTACACCTTAAAAAAGAAAATAGATGAGCGGTCTGCACCCACAAGGCGGTGCTCTTGTTTATAGTTTGTGACAGTTGCTGTATGAGACGTGAACATGTTAATGAAGTTTTATGTAAAGGTTTCATGTGGTGTTGATGTATAGAACAAAAATACTGGTCAGATATGAGAATATATAGGTCATAGTTAATGATAGGTGTTGTGGTCAACTGAGTTTTAGATAGGTTGGGATCAACTGTGGTCAAATTTGGCAAAACACCCATCTAGTTGCTTTTTATGCTCCCCCAAAATTTTATTTGGGGGGGGGGGGAGCATAATATAGTCGACGCTTCGTCTGTCCCTGTGTCCTTCAGTCCGTGCATAATTTTTGTCCGGGCTATTTCTCAGCAATTAATGACCAGCAATTCAATGAAATTTTATGGGAATGTTCACTACCAAGAGGAGATGTGCATATTATCAGCGGGTTCTGGTCAGATGATTTTTCACAGAGTTATGGCCCTTTGAAATTTTCCATTAACTGTAGATATAGGGCAATTCTTGTCCCCCCAACTACTGGCTGGAATTCAATGAAGCTCTATGAGATACTTAACTACTTTGAGGAGATGCCTATGTTATTTGTGGGTGCTTGTTAGATAATTTATTTAGAGAGTTATGGCCCTTTGAAATTTTTAAGTTGCTAAACCATCCATCGTATTATTTTGTCCAAAGTTATGCCCCTCAAGACGTTTCCTTTTATCTGAATTTATAGTGCAATATTGTGACAAAAAAAAACTTTGGGGAGCATCACCCGTCTCAGACGGTTTCTTGTCATAAATTGGCTGCAGGCTTTTTACTTTTAAAAAGGAATAATATCCCACGAAACCAATTGCATACACATTGTCTGCCATTTTTGCTGGAACATGATTATTACCATCGCAACATATCACAGTTGTGAAAAGGGGAGTCCTCAATTTTCCTTGTAAATTTGATTTCATTTCCAAACAAATCATTGGTATGTATAAATTTGTATAAGTGAATTGACAGTTGTTTATTTTATTTGATGAACAATTATTGTCATGCCAACAGTAGTATGTGGAGACTTAATGGTTTTCCATATTCCAGGATCTTTTATATTATTTATTAAAGTATCAAATTTAAACCATGAGTAGAATACTTTTTTAGCATTCAACTTTTTTATCTGTGTGGAAGCAAATATTCTTGATATTGAGAACAGCTTGATTTGTCTTATCTTAAATATTTTTATAACAACCCACCAATATATTTTCATCCATAACTTACTTGAATGCTTTAACCAAAAGATGGCATTTATTGAAATGTTGCTTATGGGAGATGTGCTTCATTTCATATACCAGCGTCATATGAAAAGGGTAAGCTTAACTGGTGGTCTTGACCCCTGGTGACATTGACCTTCGGTTGTGGTCATTTGTGTTGTAATGTGCAGTCAAAGTCAAAAGCTTTTTTTATTTAGTACTTGTATCCGTGAATTATGTATTGAATGCATGACAGATATGCAAGACTTACAGCTTTCCATAGGGTATGGCATGTTCTGATTTAGTTTAGTATGGATGAATAGTTCAGTTATTATGTTTTATTTGGAAATCAACCGTGCATTTTAACTTAGCTTTACTGTGCTTAGGTCAGTCAATGGTATCCCTTTTATATTGTTAATTACTTCAGTTCAAATGGTATGGATGATTATTGTAAACATGTCAATGATTGCTTGTATATGTTGAAAGTGTAAGTTAATTGATTATAATTTCATCAAAATAAATGTAGGCATTAACCATTTATATACTGTGCTAATTTTACAAGCCAAGACAGCTTAACTCCTTTTACTTTGCTTTCTTAAGCAGAAGTATTGTATTACTTCATGTATAAGTATTATAAGCATAAGATATTCTTACAAACAGTATGCCAGAATTTGTAACATAGTTAAAAATTATAGAACCAATTAATAAACAGCTTTGCATTATAACCCACAAAATATTATATTCAATTGACTAACAAAATTAATGTTGGCTCCCATTATATTTGGATATTACAATATCATATAACAGCATGTATGTATTCAGTTAAACAATAAACAAACTTATTTTTATTATGTCCCTTTTTTAAGAAGGCAGCATATAACATTCACACTGTCTTTCTTTTTATCTTCCTGTGCAAAATTGTGTGTATAAGCTATTACTTTGCCAAATGTTTGTGGATTTTAAATTTAAATGCCAAAATGTCTTCCGTCATAAGTTTACATGTGGCGTTTAACACCTGTCTCCTTATGTTGAAGGTCAAGGTCACACTTAGATGTCAAAGATCAAAATTGGCCAGTAAACATTTTGAAATTAATGTCTTAGCCAAAACTTTGCCATATAATAATGAATTTTAAAATTATAAATGGCACAAATGTTAACTAGCACAAGACAATGTGTCAAGTGTAATATCTGCCTTCCTACCTTAAAAGTCAAGGTCAGGCTTGGAGATCAAAGGTAATTTTTTTCCATGAAACAGCTTGCAATTACCATTGCTTTGTTATTTATGGATGGTTATTGAAATAATATGGATAAAATGCAATCTATCATAAGTTAACATGTGGTATGTTAAACTTTTCTCTTTATCTCAAATGTCAAGGTCAATTTTAGAGTTCAAAGGTTGAAGTTTCCATGAAACAGCCTCCTTTCAGTAACTTTGTCATATAGCATGCTATTTAAAAATGGCATAACAGAAATTAAATCCATGGTAAGGCAACATTTTTATGCCCCTGAAGGAGGGAATATAGTGATCGCACTGTCCATCCGTCTGTCAGTCTGTCTGTCCGTCACACTTTGTGTAGATTTGTGTAGATTTCGAAAAATGCTCATAACTTCTGTGTTGCTTCAGATGTAACCTTCAGATTTGGCATGCATGTGTATATGGACAAGGCCTTTCCATTCGCACACAAATTTTGACCTTGACCTTTAACTTATGGTCTGCGTTTAGGTTTCGACATCTGCATATAGGGTTCGAAAAATGCTCATTACTTCTATGTCGCTTCAGATGTAACCTTCATATTTGGTATGCATGTGTATATGGACAAAGCCTTTCCATGCTCCGTGTTTAGGTTCAAAATCAGTGTTTAGGTTTCAAAAAATGCTCATAACTTCTATCAAAGCGTTTTTCGGGGACATATGTCATCCTATTCCTATGGAGACAGCTCTTGTTTGTATCGTAAACCTTTTTCAAGCCGGAAACTTTGTCTTTCATCATGCTACTTAAAATAAACGTCTATGTGGGAACTATGTGTGGCAATTATTACCCATCACATAACCTCAAAAGTCAAGGTCAAATATAAAATATGGCCATACACAACTTGTGTTTAACATTACTTACTTGGGGCATCTGTGCACTATTGTAAATTCCTGATGCTTTGGATTTATGTTTTGTTTGAATAGTGCATAGTTGTATGTGTAGCTGTTGTTTCAGGTGCTATGATGTATGTGTAGCTGTTGTTTCAGGTGCTATGATGCATGTGCAGAGTATGCTTGCACTTTATTATTGAATTCATTAGGCTATAAGCTGCATACTTGTATTGTGTATTCACAAACTTTTCGAATTACACAATTTATGTGAAAACTTAGAATTGATAGAACAAAATGTCTCAATACTTAATTGTTTTAAGTAATTCAGTTTTTGCAGTAAATATGTTAACTTACATTTTTTAAATATCTTTTAACAAGTCCCTTTAAGAGCATAAATAGATCTGTTGATCTGATTTAGACTTCAGAGGAAACATGTCAAAACATGGCCAATGTGACTTTTTACATGGCCAATGTGACTTTTTACATGGCCAATGTGACCTAAGTTGAATAAAGATAGTTGTTATAATTCTTCTTTAACTACTGTTTTGTTGTAGGAGGCTTTTGGTGGTGCATCTTTGGGACAGCAGAGTGTTAGTTCTTCTGTAGACCAGTAAGTGTTGTCTAGTGATATGTTGTGGCTTGTGGCACATGTGAGTCACAGCATGCAAAAAAGGGTCCTATACCATACGCGGCCAGCTTGGCTCCAGACCAGACAACTCATCGGGGCAGTCTGGTCAGAAGTAACCTTGTCAGAGTTAAAGTCACACAAGGTTTTGTGATTGAAGTAGTAGACAAAGTTGTTCCTGACCAGATTGAGCTGACAGGGGCTATGTTTGAAGCATATGGCATAAGATCCATTTTCGCATGATACGGGTTATGTCATGTGAGTGATAGTTACATAATATTCTGTATTGTCATTTTGTTAATTGAGCTGTAGTATCGTATTGGAATAAATGATGTGCCTTTTTAATGCATTATTTATATTGTAGTTTTGCATCTTTTAAAGAGAACCATTATCAATATTGTCTATACATTTCATAATTTGATTTTCATTTGAGATTTGTGTATATTGTTAACCATAACATTTTTTACTACAAGCATTGTATTATTTATAGAAGTAACAACATGTTTTCATGGATGGCACAAGTTCACTGTGACAGCAAGTTTAGATGACTATCATTGTTGTTGCATTTACAATTTCAAACAGACGTATGCCTTCAAGAATCTAAGAAACTTATGTCGAATTTCAAATTTGGCCATACAACAGTTTGTTTTGAGTGTAACTTAGCCATTCATTTTGCAATTTTAAGATTACTAAAAAAAGAAATGACCAACAGGAAGAGACAGCAGTCCAGTTTAACGCCTTTGTAAAAAAGCTTTTCAGAACTGTAACTTTGTCATTGATCAAACAAATGTATAATAGGAAATCACACAATACTACAAATAGGCGGCCTGGTGCATGTTTCCTTCATCTCTTCCTCAAAGTTCAAGGTCCCACTTAGAGGTCAAATGTCAAACTTGTCTATCAACCTGCTTGACATAAACCGACTTTTTATACAATAAGTGGAACATGGGGGCATCAGTGTTCTATGGAAATGTTTTTATACCACTTTTACAGAGTATTCGGTTGATTAAAGCCCCGTTGATTAAATTTCTGCTATAAACCACGGCTCGTGCTACGTTGTTAGGCTATGTTGTAAACAAATGTAGTTCCTTGTATATAACAACTTAATGTTATATTGATGTTATAAAACTTTTAGATTTGCAATGCAATATGAATAAAATTGTAATTAATAAAGCCAAAGCTCATGCTTTTTGTTTTCTAAGCCTCGCATGATAAACCTGATCTATAATCAACACTAATCTATTATTCTCTATGTCTTGTTATGTGTATTATGTCTTATATGATTATTAATTTCTCCTTGACTTTTGTAAGAATTTTGTGAATTTCAAAGGAATTCCTTGTAGTTATAGTCTCTATGAGTTGTGTATTGCTGTTTTCATCAGGCTTCCAAGATTGGAGATGCGCGCCAAGAGCATTTCAGATTCAATCCCTTCACCTATTGGAAGTTTCACATCAGCAAATGAGATTCCGTTCCCTTTTCTAGAAGCTGCTTCAGGTATGGACATTGAACAAAATTTTGTAGTCAATAAGTAAACAGATGAAATATGATTAATGAAGCTTGATTTGATCAGGACCTGGAAATATACGTTTGAATTGAATTATGCCAAGACACATATGAGTAATATGTACTCATAATTATTTTGTAATTTTGTATTATGTTGTATTTTTGTTTTGTTTATAGGCACATAATATATATATTGTTTGTTTGCTTTAAATATTTGCAAAACACACATATAAACTGTACTATATATTATACAGGATAGATACTACTTTCCTTGAATAGGTTTTTCTGATAAAAACAACTTAAAATTCTCTCCTCTTTTGTTTAACATAGCTAACATTGTGGCCACAAGTTAGTAAGTGGTGGCCTTGAGTTACTAAGTCAAAGCCACGAGATAGAAAAAAGAGTGGTACAATTTAAAAAAAGAGGAGTGAATGTCACCTCTATGCCATTGTAGGGATCTTATTTTTGCCTGTAAAGCTTTGCTATCATGGATACTTATGTTTACAAAATGATTGTTTGGCATTGAAATTTTGGAATCCAAAACAAAATTGTCATAAAGAATACCAGTATAGAAACAATACCATAGATACACATATTTAAACAATTATGTAACCAAGGAAAGACGCTATGTTTCAAAAGATGAATTTGGCGATAAATAAAATACCTGCTGAAGCTGTTCATCTGGGCCCAATATGTCTTGGATACCGTTAAATCTTGGTTATCGTGGATATTGTACTTGGTTTGGTTGCCATGGATACGACTATGTTTCAGCTCCCCCTGTGGTTCATGAGGAGGAGGTAGAGGATGAGGAGGAGTATCATGACCAGGACCTGGGTGGCGTGGAGGAACACAAGTCTATCATCCTACACCTGCTGTCCCAGCTCAAACTGGGCATGGACCTCACCAAGGTCAGTCTATCATACTACTCTTGCTGTCCCAGCTCAAATTAGGCATGGACCTCACCAAGGTCAGTCTATCATACTACACCGCTGTCCCAGCTCAAACTGTGCATGGACCTCGCCAAGGTCAGTCTATCATACTACACCTGCTGTCCCAACTCAAACTGGGCATGGACCTCACCAAGGTCAGTCTATCACACTGTGCCTGCTGTCCCAGCTCAAACTGGGCATGGACCTCGCCAAGGTCAGTCTATCATACTACACCGCTGTCCCAGCTCAAATAAGGCATGGACCTCACCAAGGTCAGTCTATCATACTACACCTGCTGTCCCAGCTCAAACCGGGCATGGACCTCACCATGGTCAGTCTATCATACTACACCTGCTGTCCCAGCTCAAACTGGGCATGGACCTCACCAAGGTCAGTCTATCATACTACACCGCTGTCCCAGCTCATACTGTGCATGGACCTCACCAAGGTCAGTCTATCACACTGCACCTGCTGTCCCAACTCAAACTGGGCATGGACCTCGCCAAGGTCAGTCTATCATACTACACCGCTGTCCCAGCTCAAACTGGGCATGGACCTCACCAAGGTCAGTCTATCATACTACACCGCTGTCCCAGCTCATACTGTGCATGGACCTCACCAAGGTCAGTCTATCACACTACACCTGCTGTCCCAACTCAAACTGGGCATGAACCTCACCAAGGTCAGTCTATCATACTACACCGCTGTCCCAGCTCATACTGTGCATGGACCTCACCAAGGTCAGTCTATCATACTACACCTGCTGTCCCAGCTCAAACTGGGCATGGACCTCGCCAAGGTCAGTCTATCATACTACACCGCTGTCCCATCTCAAACTGGGCATGGACCTCACCAAGGTCAGTCTACCATACTACACCTGCTGTCCCAGCTCAAACTGGGCATGGACCTCACCAAGGTCAGTCTATCATACTACTCCTGCTGTCCCAGCTCAAACTGGGCATGGACCTCACCAAGGTCAGTCTATCATACTACACCTGCTGTCCCAGCTCAAACTGGGCATGGACCTCACCAAGGTCAGTCTATCATACTACACCGCTGTCCCAGCTCAAACTGGGCATGGACCTCACCAAGGTCAGTCTATCATACTACACCTGCTGTCCCAGCTCAAACTGTGCATGGACCTCACCAAGGTCAGTCTATCATACTACACCTGCTGTCCCAACTCAAACTGAGCATGGACCTCACCAAGGTCAGTCTATCATCCTACACCTGCTGTCCCAACTCAAACTGGGCATGGACCTCACCAAGGTCAGTCTATCATACTACACCTGCTGTCCCAACTCAAACTGGGCATGGACCTCACCAAGGTCAGTCTATCACACTGTGCCTGCTGTCCCAGCTCAAACTGGGCATGGACCTCGCCAAGGTCAGTCTATCATACTACACCGCTGTCCCAGCTCAAATTGGGCATGGACCTCACCAAGGTCAGTCTATCATACTACACCTGCTGTCCCAGCTCAAACTGGGCATGGACCTCACCAAGGTCAGTCTATCATACTACACCTGCTGTCCCAGCTCCAACTGGGCATGGACCTCACCAAGGTCAGTCTATCATACTACACCGCTGTCCCAGCTCATACTGTGCATGGACCTCACCAAGGTCAGTCTATCACACTGCACCTGCTGTCCCAACTCAAACTGGGCATGGACCTCGCCAAGGTCAGTCTATCATACTACACCGCTGTCCCAGCTCAAACTGGGCATGGACCTCACCAAGGTCAGTCTATCATACTACACCGCTGTCCCAGCTCATACTGTGCATGGACCTCACCAAGGTCAGTCTATCACACTACACCTGCTGTCCCAACTCAAACTGGGCATGAACCTCACCAAGGTCAGTCTATCATACTACACCGCTGTCCCAGCTCATACTGTGCATGGACCTCACCAAGGTCAGTCTATCATACTACACCTGCTGTCCCATCTCAAACTGGGCATGGACCTCGCCAAGGTCAGTCTATCATACTACACCGCTGTCCCATCTCAAACTGGGCATGGACCTCACCAAGGTCAGTCTACCATACTACACCTGCTGTCCCAGCTCAAACTGGGCATGGACCTCACCAAGGTCAGTCTATCATACTACTCCTGCTGTCCCAGCTCAAACTGGGCATGGACCTCACCAAGGTCAGTCTATCATACTACACCTGCTGTCCCAGCTCAAACTGGGCATGGACCTCACCAAGGTCAGTCTATCACACTACACCTGCTGTCCCAACTCAAACTGGGCATGGACCTCACCAAGGTCAGTCTACCATACTACACCTGCTGTCCCAGCTCAAACTGGGCATGGACCTCACCACGGTCAGTCTATCATACTACACCGCTGTCCCAGCTCAAACTGGGCATGGACCTCACCAAGGTCAGTCTATCATACTACACCTGCTGTCCCAGCTCAAACTGGGCATGGACCTCACCAAGGTCAGTCTATCATACTACTCCTGCTGTCCCAGCTCAAACTGTGCATGGACCTCACCAAGGTCAGTCTATCATACTACACCGCTGTCCCAGCTCATACTGTGCATGGACCTCACCAAGGTCAGTCTATCATACTACACCTGCTGTCCCAGCTCAAACTGGGCATGGACCTCACCAAGGTCAGTCTATCATACTACTCCTGCTGACCCAACTCAAACTGGGCATGGGCCTCATCAAGGTCAGTCTATCACACTGCACCTGCTGTCCCAGCTCAAACTGGGCATGGACCTCACCAAGGTCAGTCTATCATACTACACCTGCTGTCCCAGCTCAAACTGTGCATGGACCTCACCAAGGTCAGTCTATCATACTACACCTGCTGTCCCAACTCAAACTGGGCATGGACCTCACCAAGGTCAGTCTATCATCCTATTCCTGCTGTCCCAACTCAAACTAGGCATGGGCCTTACCAAGGTCAGTCTATCACACTACACCTGCTGTCCCAGCTCAAACTGGGCATGGACCTCACCAAGGTCAGTCTATCATACTACACCTGCTGTCCCAACTCAAACTGGGCATGGACCTCACCAAGGTCAGTCTATCATACTACACCTGCTGTCCCAGCTCAAACTGGGTATGAACCTCACCAAGGTCAGTCTATAATCCTACACCTGCTGTCCCAGCCCAAACTGGGTATGAACCTCACCAAGGTCAGTCTATCATACTACTCCTGCTGTACCAGCTCAAACTGGGTATGAACCTCACCAAGGTCAGTCTATCA
Source organism: Dreissena polymorpha (assembly GCF_020536995.1). NCBI lineage: Eukaryota > Metazoa > Mollusca > Bivalvia > Myida > Dreissenidae > Dreissena > Dreissena polymorpha. The sequence continues at coordinate 70,761,567 of NC_068355.1, read as the reverse complement.
TACTACTCCTGCTGTCCCAGCTCAAACTGTGCATGGACCTCACCGAGGTCAGTCTATCATACTACTCCTGCTGTCCCAGCTCAAACTGTGCATGGACCTCACCAAGGTCAGTCTATCATACTACACCTGCTGTCCCAGCTCAAACTGGGCATGGACCTCACCAAGGTCAGTCTATCACACTACTCCTGCTGTCCCAGCTCAAACTGTGCATGGACCTCACCAAGGTCAGTCTATCATACTACACCTGCTGTCCCAGCTCAAACTGGGCATGGACCTCACCAAGGCCAGTCTATCATACTACACCTGCTGTCCGAGCTCAAACTGCATGGACCTCACCAAGGTCAGTCTATCATACTACACCTGCTGTCCCAGCTCATACTGTGCATGGACCTCACCAAGGTCAGTCTATCATACTACACCTGCTGTCCCAGCTCAAACTGGGCATGTACCTCACCAAGGCCAGTCTATCATACTACACCTGCTGTCCCAGCTCAAACAGTGCATGGACCTCACCAAGGTCAGTCTATCACACTACACCTGCTGTCCCAACTCAAACTGGGCATGGACCTCACCAAGGTCAGTCTATCATACTACACCTGCTGTCCCAACTCAAACTGGGCATTGACCTCACCAAGGCCAGTCTATCATACTACACCTGCTGTCCCAGCTCAAACTGTGCATGGACCTCACCAAGGCCAGTCTATCATACTACACCTGCTGTCCCAGCTCAAACTGGGCATGGACCTCACCAAGGTCAGTCTATCATACTACACCTGCTGTCCCAGCTCATACTTGGCATGGACCTCACCAAGGTCTGTCTATCATACTACACCTGCTGTCCCAACTCAAACTGGGCATGGACCTCACCAAGGTCAGTCTATCATACTACACCTGCTGTCCCAACTCAAACTGTGCATGGACCTCACCAAGGTCAGTCTATCATACTACACCTGCTGTCCCAACTCAAACTGAGCATGGACCTCACCAAGGTCAGTCTATCATCCTACACCTGCTGTCCCAGCTCAAACTGAGCATGGACCTCACCAAGGTCAGTCTATCATCCTACACCTGCTGTCCCAACTCAAACTGTGCATGGACCTCACCAAGGTCAGTCTATCATACTACACCTGCTGTCCCAGCTCATACTGTGCATGGACCTCACCAAGGTCAGTCTATCATACTACACCTGCTGTCCCAGCTCAAACTGGGCATGGACCTCACGAAGGTCAGTCTATCATACTACCCCTGCTGTCCCAGCTCAAACTGGGCATGGACCTCACCAAGGTCAGTCTATCATACAACACCTGCTGTCCCAGCTCAAACTGGGCATGGACCTCACCAAGGTCTGTCTATCATCCTATTCCTGCTGTCCCAACTCAAACTGGGCATGGACCTCAGCAAGGTCAGTCTATCATACTACACCTGCTGTCCCAGCTCAAACTGGGCATGGACCTTACCAAGGTCAGTCTATCATCCTACTCCTGCTGTCCCAACTCAAACTGGGCATGGACCTCACCAAGGTCAGTCTATCACACTACACCTGCTGTCCCAGCTCATACTGGGTATGGACCTCACCATGGTCAGTCTATCATACTACACCTGCTGTCCCAGCTCATGCTGGGCATGGACCTCACCAAGGTCAGTCTATCATCCTACACCTGCTGTCCCAACTCAAACTGTGCATGGACCTCACCAAGGTCAGTCTATCATACTACACCTGCTGTCCCAGCTCATACTGTGCATGGACCTCACCAAGGTCAGTCTATCATACTACACCTGCTGTCCCAGCTCATACTGTGCATGGACCTCACCAAGGTCAGTCTATCATACTACCCCTGCTGTCCCTGCTCAAACTGGGCATGGACCTCACCAAGGTCAGTCTATCACACTACATCTGCTGTCCCAACTCAAACTGGGCATGGACCTCACCAAGGTCAGTCTATCATACTACTCTTGCTGTCCCAGCTCAAACTAGGCATGAACCTCGCCAAGGTCAGTCTATCATACTACCCCTGCTGTCCCAGCTCAAACTGGGCATGGACCTCACCAAGGTCAGTCTATCATCCTACACCTGCTGTCCCAACTCAAACTGGGCATGGACCTCACCAAGGTCAGTCTATCATACTACACCTGCTGTCCCAGCTCATACTGGGCATGGACCTCACCAAGGTCAGTCTATCATACTACTCTTGCTGTCTCAGCTCAAACTGAGCATGGACCTCACCAAGGTCAGCCTATCATACTGTGCCTGCTGTCCCAGCTCAAACTGGGCATGGACCTCACCAAGGTCAGTCTATCATACTACACCTGCTGTCCCAGCTTATACTGGGCATGGACCTCACCAAGGTCAGTCTATCATACTACTCTTGCTGTCCCAGCTCAAACTGAGCATGGACCTCACCAAGGTCAGTCTATCATACTACACCTGCTGTCCCAGCTCATGCTGGGCATGGACCTCACCAAGGTCAGTCTATCATACTACACCTGCTGTCCCAGCTCATACTGGGCATGGACCTCACCAAGGTCAGTCTATCATACTACTCTTGCTGTCCCAGCTCAAACTGAGCATGGACCTCACCAAGGTCTGTCTATCATACTACACCTGCTGTCCCAGCTCATACTGGGCATGAACCTTACCAAGGTCAGTCTATCATACTACTCTTGCTGTCCCAGCTCAAACTGGGCATGGACCTCACCAAGGTCAGTCTATCATACTGTGCCTGCTGTCCCAGCTCAAACTGGGCATGGACCTCACCAAGGTCAGTCTATCATACTGTGCCTGCTGTCCCAGCTCAAACTGTGCATGGACCTCACCAAGGTCAGTCTATCATACTACTCTTGCTGTCCCAGCTCAAACTGGGCATGGACCTCACCAAGGTCAGTCTATCATACGTCACCTGCTGTCCCACCTCAAACTCAACTTGGCAACATTTAGTTACGAATATTTAAGTAATTGGGAGCAAAAAATTAAATACACCAATTTCCAAATATGAAGACTTCACAACACGAATTTTCCAAATTTCAGGGTTTTTCGCACACAATTTTCCGAATTGGACTGGTTAAATTGCTGTCAATTATACATTAAACCATATTTAAGCTGCCTCAAGCCAACAAGTTCCCTAGCAAGTAAAGCTCTTGATAGGCCTTTGCATTAGTATACTCAAACACGAGGTGTCATAACATCCGCTAATGAGACCACAACACTGTCTTAATAGCAGTCAGGGTAGCTCCTGACCAGACCTCGCTAATACCCAGGCTCTTCTGTAGCTGTGTTAGTCCCATATGGTGTTATACCCAGAAGAGCTGCATGGTGTTGAAATAGGGCTGTATGCCTTATCTGTAGCTCTAGATATGTCTCTGTATCGGTATACCCTAATGAGTAGTCATAATGTCCAATAATGACACCACAAAACCTTGTGTAACCTTATAGTGGAGTTAATAGCTCCTGACCAGACTGTGTGATTGCTTAAGCTGGTCTGTAGCTAGTCTGGCAACATATGAGCTGCGTTCTGAGAAAACTGGGCTAAATGCATGTGCGTAAAGTGTTGTCCCAGATTAGCCTGTGCAGTCCGCACAGGCTAATCAGGGACGACACTTTCTGCTTTAATGGTATTTTTCGTTTAAAGGAAGTCTCTTAGGAAGTCTCTTTTTACCGAAAATCTAGTTTAAGCGGAATGTGTCGTCCCTGATAAGCCTGTGCTGACTGCACAGGCTAATCTGGGACGACACTTAATGCACATTCATTATGCCTAGTTTTCTCTGAACAAGACACATATATGTATTAAATCCATGGTACCAATTATTGCACAATGAGGCTCATGTCCCTGAGTAAGGGTGATGTGTTGTGCCTACCCAGGTGGTGCTGCCTACCTTCATCCTGGAGAGGAGATCACTCCTGGAGCTGTTTGCAGACTGCATGGCCCACCCAGATGTCTTCCTCAGGTACTTGAAACTCAGTAATGTTTTCTTCAGTTTAAATTATTCTACAAAAATATATGATTTGTTCAGTTAAGTTTCTTATATGATGAACTCTGCACTTCTTTTCAATGCTTATTAGCTGTGAAATCTTGGGTGATTTTCCGTTTTTGTAATAACGTCTGCTTTCACAGATTTTCCCAAAATCTGTGTTTTTTCACATCTTCTTTTTACTTTTGGATTTTTTAAAAACATTATATGTCTATGCTTTACTTAACTTGTTTTAAATTATCATGTTGTTTTTAGCTCACCTGAGCACAACATGCTCGTGGTGAGCTTTTGTGATCGCCTTTTGTCCGTCGTGCGGCCTCAACATATGCCTTGTTAACTCTCTAGAGGCCACATTTATTGCCCAATCTTCATGAAACTTGGTCAGAAGATTGGTCTCAATGATATCTTGGATGAGTTTGAAAATGGTTACGTTTGCTTGAAAAACATAGCTGCCACGGGGTGGGGCATTTTTTTTATATGGCTATAGTAAAACCTTGTTAACACTCTAGAGGCCACATTTATTTTCCGATCTTCATGAAACGTGCTCAGATGATTTGTCCCAATAATATCTTGGATGAGTTTGAAAATGGTAACCTTTGCTTGAAAAACATGGCTGCCAAGGGGCGGGGCCTTTTTCCTTATATGGCTATAGTAAAATCTTGTTAACACACATATTTGCAATGCTTTCAGGTATTTAGCTGAATTTTAATATGAAAGTCTACTTACATAACCTATGGATGAAGTGTAAAGTAACCGTTTCTGGAGGTTTTTGTGCGCAACACTCTTAGATATTGACCTGTTTTTCTTCTATTTGAGTCTACCTTCATGACATACAGATGAAGTGTGAAATTCGTTGTGGTCCATTGGTTTTTTGGCTTAGTTATTGGCCTTGTTTTCTTCAAAATAGCTGCTGTGGGATGTCAAAGTGCAGTAGGAGGCATTGTGTTTCACAAATTCAGCTCTCACTATTATTGTTATATGTTCATACGTGTTTAATACCAAACACTGTGTAAGAGTGATGTTTATTAGTTAGAAACTTTCTGTAAAAGTCCAATATCAAGTAAACAAGCTTGTGTTTCAGGATAACTAATCTTCCTGACCCAGAAGATCGGATGATGGCTGTCTTAGAGTGGTATCTAACCTCCTTCCATGCCGGCAGACAGGTATGTACACTCTCAAGCCCGTAAATAGGCAGTGGTGATGCTGATTCCTTAGCCATTCAAGCTTAGAGGTTTACAAGTGACACGTATGTTTACGTTATAAAAATGGGATATTAAATGAAAATTCTATTACAAATTCTAAATAACAACTATCAAGTCAAAGAATAGAAAATATAGTTTAGAAATGGCACTTTTGTTAACCGAATAAAAAAATAAAACAATTTAAATTCTTTTTCAAAATTTTAATAAAGACTGAAAATAAGTATAATTTTAGATGTTTAAAAATGATTCTAATTCTGGCAATCTCAAGGTATCAAAACAATTTTTATATATAAGACTTAAAACTCACAACTAATTATACAATATGCAGGGCTCGATTGCAAAGAAGCCATACAACCCAATTATTGGCGAGACTTTCCACTGTTCATGGAAGATCCCTCCAGAGGATGTTGGGACCACAAGAGACAGTCCATACCTGATGACGTACACTGCGGAACAAGTCTCACATCACCCACCTGGTAAGGGACTGACTGTATCTTATCAATATACAACCAGTGTGGCAGGGCCAGTGTATAGATTGACATCATTGTCTTTCTTCTGTGGAATTGCTAATTTTTGGTGGATGTCTGTTGTTTGGGGTTTTCAGCTCCTGCCATTTTGCTATGTAAAGACAAATTTAAATGTTTACAGTAAGATGTGTTGACGGTTTGTTTTCAAATGTTTATAGTGAGTTAAGAATTGGCATGCCATATGTACTTGTGTTTCAAACATGTAATGACAGGTAGACCAACTTTCAGCATGGAAACTTGAATGTACCTTAACAGTGTTTTAATATATTCATGCATTAAGGTCTTGTATGGTCTTACATTTTACTTGGTGTTCAACTTGTATATATATTCATGCATTAATGTCTTACATGGTCTTACATTTTACTTGTTGTTCAACTTTAGAAGCCACTAGTCAAGTCTGACAAGTGCCTTTAAATTATTTTTATTCTAAACAGTTAATTTTCTTATCAGCTTTGAGTACTTTTACAATATGTATAGTTATATTTTAGCAGGATTTTTATTTTAAGATCGTTTATAAACATGTAAACATAGCACCTTGATAAGTGTTCTTATACAATGTCTCAAAGATCTTTCAATATATTGACACCATTGTGCAAAATAACCGCAATTGTAACCTACATGTATCTTTTGACTTGACTATATAGTTACAATAGCTATTGGAGTTTTCGTAGACATTTATTGTGCAGATATGTAACAGCAGAGTGTGAACAATTGAAAAAGGGAACTGAGGCGGTGTTGTGAATTGAAGTATGTAACTTATCTCCGTTGTTATCAATATGACACTGTGCATAAAATACCTTCAACTTTGTCATTTAACACTTTACCACTGAGTTACTTTTTTGACGCATTTGAAGTCCCTTAGAAAGATAAATTTAATTTAAGACTTTCTTACTAGATTCAAGTTTTAGGGGCCTCATTTCCCACCCTAAGATACTGATTAGCAACAAACAGCATAAAACCTGAACAGACGGTGAGTTACTCGCAGGCTGTTCTGGTTTTATGCTGTTTGCACATAGCCATTCTCACTTGGCTTCTGAGTGGTTTGTCTGCAAAACATTTTTCTTGCTTGTTCATAAGGATGAAAGAGGACCTTGTCTTTTTTACCTGTCCCTTTAAACTAAGCAGATTCTGATTTGACTTGTCCAGACCTTATGTTGGTTGTCCTGTACAATGGGAGTACTGTTTGTGTAAGGCCCTGTTTCTTATGAATAACAATTACATTTGTCATGTATTGTAGTGGCCATCAGAAACTTGCCTTAAATAAAAGACTTACAGATGCCAACAAGAAGTTCTCTTCTGATAATTTTTCTGTATTTTCATTGTCTTATATTTAGGTATGAATATAGACTGACGAGTATGTATATATTACTCCTTGCAGTCTCAGCGTTCTACTTTGAGTGCCCTGATCGTAATGTGTGTATCAACGCATCCATCTGGACCAAGTCCAAGTTTATGGGAATGTCTATAGGGGTGGTCATGGTAGGAAAGGGTATGTATTGTTAGCTGTCGGATAATAGGGACTTGCTTACAATTTGGCAAATTGACAACATAAAAGCCATAGATTCAAAAATAATGAATGCATTAAAAAAGCAAAACAACATTTCTTAATAAGAAAATGTTAAAATGATATGTTCATTTATTGTTAATTACCAATTGAAGTCTGCAATAGCATAATGCATTTGTAACAGTTCTCATTGATGAGTGAGTGGGTCAAGTGACTTGTGTGGTTAGACTTAACAAATTGTTTACACTGAAAATATTGAAGTAAACAGACTCATGATTACTGTAATTTATTGTGAGTGTAACTGTTCTTGCTGCCCATGTTTTCATTGTATTTGCAGTTTTGTTGAAGCTACCCTTGTTTGCCTTTTACTTAAAGTTGTGTTGAATCTACCCTTAATTGCTGCTTGTACTTACAGTTGTTTTAAAACTGTCTTTGTTTGCTTGTACTTGCAGTTGTTGAAGCTGCCCTTGTTTGCCTTGTACTAACAGTTGTGTTAAAGCTGCCCTTGTTTGTTTGTACTTGCAGTTGTGTTGAAGCTGCCCTTGTTTGCTTGTACTTGCAGTTGTGTTGAAGCTGCCCTTGTTTTCCTTGTACTTGCAGTTGTGTTGAAGCTGCCCTTGTTTGTCTTGTACTTACAGTTGCGTTGAAGCTGCCCATGTTTGCCTTGTACTTGCAGTTGTTTTGAAGCTGCCCTTGTTTGCCTTGTACTTCCAGTTGTGTTGAAGCTGCCCTTGTTTGCCTTGTACTTGCAGTTGTTCTCAAGTTACTAGACTTTGATGAGGAGTATGTGTTCAGCCTGCCCAGTGCCTACGCCCGCTCCATCCTGACTACACCCTGGGTGGAGATGGGCGACAAGATACAGATGACCTGTGCCAAGACCAACATGAGCGCTAGTGTCACCTTCCATACAAAGGTACTATTTATAATAAGCTTGACTTAACGCACTCTGGCGACAGCCACCAAAATAGGTTTAAGTTTTTTGTTAAGAAGGTAATTTCCTGTGAATAATGCAGACCTGTTTACTTCTACGGATTCGCCGTAGTTACTACGGATTATTTTGCTAAACTATGCACTACGGATTTGTTATGAAAAACTACGGATCCATCGATCAAAATGGTCAAATTTCAGTTTTTAATCGTACTTTCGCTTATTTTCTGTCTTTGCGGGTAATGTATCAATCATAATCATTTTGGCGCTTGCGTAGTAAGAAAAGTTAAAATTCAAGCCTCCCGGGGAACGAGTGCTGATCGAGCTTGTCGAGTCGTCACCGAACAACAACTGACTTGCGTATTGGTTCGCAAATTTAGCCGAATATATACGATTTTACGTTGCTATCCAGTATACACAACTCTCTCTCTATTTCGGAGAATACCGACGGTAGTCGATGTATCTGTATTGAGCACGCCTGTTTTTACACACGTCCAAGATGGCGGCAAGCAGACGAGAAATTGTGATTAACGGCGAAAATAATAAATACCATTCAAATTAACAACGGATATCGTATGGTCATTAGGGAATAATGTAATGAGTGTGTCAATTCACGCAAATACTACGTTTGAGATAAAAATAAAATATTTAGCAGAAAATATGCACGTGAATGTGCGTCACGGAAACAAGTGTGGAAAAATTGTAGTTCAGTCTACTCACAAAGTAAAAGCATTTATTATAATGAGTATCGTTCGCAAAAGGAAAGAGAAAAACATGATTTGATTTATATGTACGTTGATCTGTGTATACTCAGATTCATATGCATATTCTGCTTTATTATGTTTGTTACGCTGTACAGTTTAATGAAATAGCATTGCACTGAGGTTGTCAAGTGCAAGATATTGAAAGGTAAACAAATAAAATGTATTATTTTAACTCCATTTAATACATTATTAACACAACAAGAACACTAAAGGGTGTTTGTCAATATTTGTTTATGTTTTCCCCTTATGATATTTAATTTTTAAAAATAATGAATTAAATTAATAGATTATGATCAAATGGTGTATTTAAGAATCTATAGATTATTGTAAGTTTAATATGCATGTGGATGGATATTAATTAAATATTGTCTTCATCGTAAGAAGACATTAAAGCAGCACTTTATAATATAAAAATGCTGTCAAACATGCACTTAAAAACAATTTTAATTCTGTTACTTATAATTATATTTATAATGCTTAATGTTTCCCAATTTCATGGTTTTTCACGCTATTTTTTCCAATTTCATGGTTTATCGCGCCATTTTTCCCAATCCAAATGGCAAGGGCTGTAACAAATAAAAGCAAATAAAATCACTTAACAGATTTAATTATTAGCAAGTTAATTCATCTTATACTTTATGTACCGTTAAACTGATATGTGACCCAGTCATGGTGTTTTACTGCTCAAAATGATTGAAAAGGTTAAAAGTACTGACAACAGAACGTGGCGTCTCATCTGGATCCAAACTGTTTGCTATTCTGATAGTGTTCTTTGAAAAAAAAATGAAGAAAATGCTTATTTTACAAATTCAGCAGACGACATTTTAGCAGACGACAAATTTCCCAGCATGCAAAGGGTTAAGGACTTTGATTCAAACTTAAAAACTCCATAGGCTAAGATTGCTAACTAAAAATGTGAGGGTCACGATCATATGTAGTAAATATTGGCAAATTGTTTCTATTCAATAACTCAATTATTTATTTACCGAAAGATATGAGGTTAAATCTAAATGGACTTATCTCAAACTGTAACCTAGTCACAATTTTTACAAATAATATAGGATGTCCTACATCGAGACCAATTTCATAAGAGCAAACAAAAAAGTTCAATATGCGAAATTCTAAATTAACTTCAATGTATTTCATGCTTAACAACTCTGATTTCATGACTAATAAGTAATTGAAACAGATCCATTCTCTAAGCTGCGAAAAAATATTTGTGTTTATTATTAACATTTCGACCTTTCAAATAAATGTCAGTCTATTTGCTGTCTATCATATTATAACCTATTGCCCTCTATTTAAAAATTTAAATCTTGTGTGTATAATAATATCTTCTATTTGAATTTGGCATGTAAAGACATAAATATTTGGCACGTTAAATAAAGCCTTAAGATGTTTGTATGTGATTTTAGCCATTCTATGGTGGTAGGCTACACAAGGTTACAGCAGAGGTGAAGAACGGGAACACGGGCAATATCAGCTGCAAGGTGCAGGGAGAATGGAACAGTAGCTTTGAGTTCACTTATGCTGATGTGAGTCAATGACTGATGTTTATCCTAAATGGAAATTAGTCTGGACCCATTGGCCAATTGTTTAAGATGACAAATTTGTCTGTGATTTGAATAAGGCAAAATTGTAATGTCGTTAATTTTATTGTCCCCTACCGGTTTCACCGGAAGTGACTTAAGGTTTTCGCTCTGTGCGTCTGTGAGTCTGTCTGTCTGTCACACTTTTCTGGATCCTGCGATAACTTTAAAAGTTCTTCATATTTTTGCATGAAACTTGAAACATGGATAGATAGCAATATGGACATTATGCACGTCATTTCATTTTGTTCCTATGTCAAAAATTCTGGTTGCTATGGCAACAAAAATAGACTAGAAATACTGCTGAAAATGGTAGTTTTCTGGATCCTGCGATAACTTTAAAAGTTCTTCATATTTTTTCATGAAACTTGAAACATGGATAGATGGCAATATGGACATTATGCACATCATTTCATTTTGTTTCTACATCAAAATTTCTGGTTGCTATGGAAACAAATATATAAAAAAATCTGACAATGGTGGAATTTCTGACAATGGTGGAGCTGGTAGGGGACATATATTGCTTGGCAATAGTCTTGTTATTTTTACAATATAACCACTCTACAAAAATATTAGGAATAAAAAATGATCAAAATGTAAGAGAATGTTTTTTACTTTGGTTAATGTATACTTCCATATTAGAGGTTTATTATCAATGCAATAATACAACAAATCTTAATAAGGTGTTGTGTTTAGAAAAGTTAAGAATACATTTTGGTCTTCCATTGATCCGGTGTAGTCTAGTAACTATGTTATCTCCCCTTCCTATTATCAAGAGACCGTGTTGAATATTTGAACTAAAACCTTTGTTTTTTTGTTATAATTGCTACTGCATATAAAAAAGTCTGACTTATTCATTTTAATTTGCTTGCGAGGTAAGCTTAGCTTAATATTTTGCAAGTGTATTATCTCAGTACAAATTCATAACTACGTGTACTAGGAAGGTTCATGCTTATTGTTATCTTTTGAACATTGCCTTGTTAGGGAACAAACTTAAGATCTCACAATCACTAGAATATATTTCAACACCTTCTTCCTCTAATGCTTGTAACTAATTGACAAAACGGTGTTTCCAGGGAACAACAAAGACAGTGAATGTGCTTGATAACCAGATCTGGAAGAAGCGAGTGCGCCCGCTGGTGAAGCAGGGCGAGTTTGAATCCCGACGTCTATGGCAACATGTAACCACGGCACTACAGATCGGGGACATCAACACTGCCACAGAGCACAAGAGATTTGTGAGTGGTGAAGGACTCAATAACAGATTCATGTTCAAAAACCATGTCTCCATTAAGCCAGTGTGACATCTTTAGAATGAACCTTGTAGAATCTATTGAATGTATACAGATGCACCAGGGTCTGGGCAAGCCAATCCCAGGGTGCAATTATTCTGGCCAAGGAATAGGCTTCGACAGGTGAAGGCGGTGCATCCGCATCTTCCACCTGCCTACTGTTGTTTGCCTCTCTGGCAATGTTGACGTGTAATGGGCACCAAGCTAAATTGATTTTTAATGATTTTTCTTGGCACTTTACAGTTTAAAGCAAAGATTTCGCTTCAAATAGGGCTGTTTAATATTTCTATGACAATTGAGTCCCATTATGTTATTACAGTTGGAGGAGAGACAACGTGAAGGGGAGAGACACAGAAAGGATACCAACACTCAGTTCCCAACCAAGGTAATATATGCAAATATAGAATAGAACATAGGGATTTCACATCAGGTTTTATTAAATAAGTTCAGCAATTTATATTGATAATTGGAAGATGAAAATGTTATTTTAATGAGTGAGTATTGAAAAGATGTTCCTTGTTTTGTATCATGTCATACTTTGCTTGTTATACCTTTCCCACTCAGAAGCAAAGTGAAAATGGCTGTGTGCAAACAGCATAAAACCAGAACAGCCTGGGAGAAACTCGCAGACTTTTCAGGTTTAATTCTGTTTGCTGCTCACCAGTATCTAGGGTTAGAAATGAAGCCTTTACAACTTAAATATAGTAAAAAAGGTCTTAAATTGAATGTAACTTTCTAAAGGACTACAAATGCTTCAAAAAATCTATCTAAGTGGTAATGGGTTGAAAGGTCAATGGGTGAAGTGTGCAGGTACTCTGTATGAATCAGTATACATATGCATATCGGGAAGCACTTATTTGTGTGCAGCCCATATTTTGTATCATGCATACTTGGCTTTTCAATAAAATGGGCACACTTGATAAGGTGACTTAAATAGTGGACGCGAGTTTCTTGCATATTACCTATAGTCGTACTTGGATATAATCAAAGTAGACGTTTTTGGTCCAGCCCCTTTTTTTTTTAGCTCACCTGTCACGAAGTGACATGGTGAGCTTATGTGACCGTGTGATGTCCGGCGTCCGTTGTGCGTGCATGTGTCCGTCAACAATTTGTTTGTGTAAACAGTAGAGGTCACAGTTTTCATCCGATCTTTATGAAATTTGGTCAGAATGTTTATCTTGATGAAATCTGGGTTGGAATTGTATTTGGGTCATCTGGGGTCAAAAACAAGGTCACTAGGTCAAATAATAGGAAAACCTTGTGTAAACAATAGAGGTCACAGTTTTCATCCAATCTTTATGAAATTTGGTCAGAATGTTTATCTTGATGAAATCTGGGTTGGGATTGGTTTTGGGTCATCTGAGGTCAAAAACTAGGCCACTAGGTCAAATAATAGAAAAACCTTGTGTAGACAACAGAGGTCACAGTTTTCATCCAATCTTTATAAAATTTTGTCTGAATGTTTATCTTGATGAAATCTGGGTTGGGATTGTATTTGGGTCATCTGGGGTCAAAAACTAGGTCACTATGTCAAATAATAGAAAAACCTTGTGTAGACAACAGAGGTCACAGTTTTCATCAGATCTTAATGAAATTTGGTCAGAATGTTTATCTTGATGAAATCTGGGTTGGGATTGCATTTGGGTCATCTGGGGTCAAAAACTAGGTCACTATGTCAAATAATAGACAAACCTTGTGTAGACAATTGAGGTCACAGTTTTCATCAAATCTTTATTAAATTTGGTCAGAATGCTTATCTTGATGAAATCTGGGTTGGGATTGTATTTGGGTCATCTGGGGTCAAAAACTAGGTCACTAGGTCAAATAATAGAAAAACCTTGTGTAGACAACAGAGGTCATAGTTTTCATCTGATCTTAATGAAATATTGTCAGAATTTTTATCTTGATAATATCTTTCTTGGATCGTATATGGGTCATCTGGGGTCAAAAATTAGGTCACCAACCCAATTCTAGTAAAACCTTGTGTAGATGAAAGAGGTCACAGTTTTCATTACGTCTTAATTAAATTTTGTCAGAATGTATTAATTAATGAAATCTGGCTTGGAATTGTATATGGGTCTGATAGAATTTAAGTTGATGAAGCAAGGTTAGTCAGGTGAGCGATTGAGGGCCATCATGGCCCTCTTGTTTGTTTTGGTGAGATTTCAAAATAAAATGGCAGAAATTATAATCATTTTATCAAGGCAATGTGTCCCATGTATCAGCTACCATATTTACATATTTTTATGTCCACCAGTCTATACTGGGGGACATATTGATTTTGCCCTGTCTGTTTGCTGGTTTGCGTCAAACTTTAATATTGGCCATACCTTTTGCAATATTGAAGATAGCAATTTGATATTTATCATGCATGTGTATCTCATGGAGCTGCACATTTTGAGTGGTGAAAGGTCAAGGTCAGCCTTCAAGGTCATATATATGGGGGGGACATAGTGTTTCACAAACACATCTTGTTCTAGATTGAAGCTCAAGATCACAAGTAATTGGTATGAGAAAGCTTCATACCTTGTACTTCTGCTTTGATCTTTTTAAATAAGTTACTGTTTGCTTCTCATGATATTTTTCACAAGACAGTCTTTGCTTTGTAAATTTAAATTTACTAGAAGGATCTTTGAGCTATAAACACATTACCAGTTGTGTAGGAAATTGATACAGATGATAGTGTTTTAACCCTTTCAGTGCGGGAACGGAATTGTGAAGGCCTTTGCAAACAGTTTGGATCCAGATGAGACGCCACAGAATGTGGCGTCTCATCAGGATCCAAACTGTTTGCTATTCTGATAGTATTCTTTGAAAAAAAATCAAAGAAAATGCTAATTTTACAAATTCAGCAGACAACATTTTAGCAGACGACAAATTTCCCAGCATGCAAAGGGTTAACAAAATAAAATTTGAGTATCCTTCCTAAATGTAGTGCCACAACAAGTTATCTACATGTATTGATTTATGCAAGTTACCAACCAATGACTGTCAAGTAAAAAGTGTGTTATAATATGTTACCAGTGTCAGTGGTTGTTTGGTGCTTGTGAAATGTTATATTCTTATTTTCAGTTCTTTGAGAAGATTGGGGATACCTGGACTTACAAAGACCTGCTGGATAAGAGATAATGAAGTACTCTGTCTGTCTATAGAACCAGTTCTGATAGTATGCCATTCTCTTGTCTTCTTCGTGAAAGCATCAGTTTTACCTCTTTACATAAAGTTTCACGATTTGTGGCTAATGTATGCAAGGATATTTATATTAACAAGAGCTTATATCATACATGTAGTGACCTTGGTGTTTTGGTGTATTGATATTATTTACATATTGGAGTTCAGGTCAAGTATTTCAACTGTAAAGAAATGGCTTATGTTCAATGTGAACCCTGCCCGTGATGTCATGTTTACGGGTAAAAGTTATCCCTGTTGTCTTTATTTAATTATGCCCCCCTTCGAAGAAGAGGGGGTATATTGCTTTGCTCATGTCGGTCGGTCGGTATGTCGGTCCGTCCACCAGGTGGTTTCCGGATGATAACTCAAGAAAGCATACGCCTAGGATCATGAAACTTCATAGGTAGATTGATCATGACTCGCAGATGACCCCTATTGATTTTGAGGTCACTAGGTCAAAGGTCAAGGTCACGGTGACCCGAAATAGTAAAATGGTTTCCGGATGATAACTCAAGAACGCATACGCCTAGGATCATGAAACTTCACGGGTAGATTGATCATGACTTGCAGATGACCCCTATTGATTTTGAGGTCACTAGGTCAAAGGTCACGGTGACCTGAAATAGTAAAATGGTTTCCGGATGATAACTCAAGAATGCATGCGCCTAGGATCATGAAACTTCATGGGTAGATTGATCATGACTCGCAGATGACCCCTATTGATTTTGAGGTCACTAGGTCAAAGGTCAAGGTCACGGTGACCCGAAATAGTAAAATGGTTTCCGGATGATAACTCAAGAATGCATACGCCTGGGATCATGAAACTTCATGGGTAGATTGATCAAGACTCGCAGATGACCCCTATTGATTTTGAGGTCACTAGGTCAAAGGTCAAGGTCACGGTGACCCGAAATAGTAAAATGGTTTTTGGATGATAACTCAAGAACGCATATGCCTAGGATCATGAAACTTCATAGGTAGATTGATCATGACTCGCAGATGACCCCTATTGATTTTGAGGTCACAAGGTCAAAGGTCAAGGTCACGTTGACCCGAAATAGTAATATGATTTTAATATCATAAATACGTTACCTGTTATCTCTAGCTACCCCTTTCCAAGGGAGTTATTTCATCCGGAAAATATTCAAGCGCTGGGAATCGTCCACCTCTATAAGAATCCAAATCAGGTTAAACATAGTACAATGCAACCTAACAGGAAATCAAGAACCACAACTCATCTTTCCTTTCCGGATAAAACCATGTGCACGCCTATTTTAGGCTCAGGACTTATGTGTTCTTTTCACTGTGTTTTTGGCGGAGTTTAAAAGGATAAAGTTTATTTATCTTTTATTTGTATCATTCGGTTTATATTTCTATACTTTTTGTTGCAGTAATTGTCATATTTCTGCTTTTGCTGGGTTTCTTTGTTTGCATCGTCGCTCATGTACATGACGTCATGAGCACGTGAACCACGAGGAATTCGTGCCTATTCCCCAATAAGTAATTGAGGTCAATTGGACAGCGTTCTTTGTGTTTACATTTTGTGGTTTAACTTTTTATTTGAATTTATAATCATTAATTTGTCTTTTGTAGGTTCTTTCTGTTTCTTTTATTTCAGAATGAACTTACAGGATAGAGGTTCTTGTGGTCATATCAAAGCAAGGTGGGATTCCCACGATACTTGCTTGGCATGTACCGGTTGCACATTTAATAACAAATGTGCGGTTTGCGATTTGTGGGCTTACGACGTATGGACAAAAGCAGGTCGCCGGAGGACGTCGATCAGCCGCAAACGCAACGAACCTCCATCCGACGTTGATTACCCGGTGACTCCACTGGTCAAGGATGACCAGCGGTTTTGTCAGTCACTGGGTACCGGGCAAGATGGTGTTGTTGTCAGTCGATCGTCATCAGATCTTATGACTCACACCATGCATACCGGCGACATTGATCATGGAACGACTGGATCAATGTCAGACCACATGACAGCCGCCATTCTACGGTCTTTGTCCGGTGACGTAACCGGTCATAATATGACCGGCCGGTCCGGTCCGGT
This sequence comes from Dreissena polymorpha, assembly GCF_020536995.1. Classification (NCBI taxonomy): domain Eukaryota; kingdom Metazoa; phylum Mollusca; class Bivalvia; order Myida; family Dreissenidae; genus Dreissena; species Dreissena polymorpha. Next base: position 70,744,569 of record NC_068355.1, on the reverse strand, counting down.
CACCGGTCATGTCACCGGTCCGGTCCGGTCATGTCACCGGTCCGGTCCGGTCACCGGTCCGGTCCGGTCACCGGTCCGGTCCGGACCGGTGACCCGGTCCGGTCCGGTCACCGGTCCGGTCCGGTCACCGGTCTGGTCATTGATCACCGGTCCAGTCCGGTCACCGGTCCGGTCACCGGTCACCGGTCAACAGTCATCAGTTGGGCCTGCCACCGATAACACCAATCGCCGGTCAAGAAGAACTCGGTCTTCATCATCGGCGTATTCTTCTACATCCGATTCGTCGTCGAATACATCGTCTTCATCAAGGAGTGGACATCGGACACGCTCTTCTTCGTCGAGCAGTTATCATCGTCGCGGCGCTCATAAGCGATCACGTCGTCACTCACGGAGACGGTATTCCAAAAAATCTCGATCTCATCGCAGCCGATCCACATCTCGACAGCGCAGCCGATCCAGATCTCGACATTGCAGGAAACGAGGACGTCGGCAACGTTCACGTAGACAGCATCGGACTTACCATACGTATAGTCGTTCACCATCGTGTTCCGTTATGGAATCGCATGTTTCCATGCCAAATGTGTCGGTTCCAACGTTGACTGCCACACGTATTGCATCTTCAGGAGCTCATCTCACTACTACGGCGTCAGTGTCAACACCACGGGTATCATCTACAGTATCTAGTCGTGTACCCCCTACAGCTACCCTGTCGAATCCTGATACACTATGGATACAGAATTCGGCAGGACATTTTGTACCGGTCAATGCTGATAATTTACCTTCTTCCGGTTTACATTATCAGTTTACTGACGTCGGGGATGATCATTCGCTTTTACCAGACAATTATAATCCGGTACAAGATATTCTCACTTCTGTTCCTGCTGATTCTATACAAACCGCTGGTGTTGTAGAGAGTGAGGCTGATTCAGATGCAGAATCTAATGTTGAGACGGATCAATATTTAGCTCCGATTGGTCAGATCTATGAACTGATGTTTCGTACTCTTGGTGAAGATTACTGTCCAAGACCTGCTGAACTGTCTTCAAATGCGACGATTTCTGTGACAGAACAACTTTTTCGTACATTTGATCCCAACAGGGTTATTAAGTCGACGGCTCGTCCTGACCCACGACTTCCCATTGGTTCTACTGTTCTATCTGTTCTTCAATCATTGGAATCAGCTAATAAGACTATTCCAAAACGAGGAGAAACATGGAAAATTCCTAAGGAACTAGCTGATCCAAAACACCAGGAAGGTAGTAAAAGTTACAAACCTCCTGTACCACATGCAACATCTGGGTTGGATTTTTCAAAACTTCCGGTTCCAGATCCGGACATAAGCAAGCTATCTCTTGTAATGCCAAGTGGTTCCAATTCAGTTTCTGTTCCGTTTTCAATGTTGGAAACTTGGGAAATGAGGGAACGTAGATCATTAGGTTTGACTAACCAAATTGACTTCATGCTAGCGACAATTTTACAAATGGTGTGTGATTGGTCGGAATCTGTTCCGGAGGAACTCCGTGATTTGTTAATTCATCTCTCACGGACCACACTGGCCTTATCTCACACTTCTGCTTCTTCAATGTCCGAGATGCTAAGGATTCGTAGAGATCTTATCCTTACTTCTTTACCTAAAGATTTTCTGTTGGAACCTGGTATGAACTCGCTCAGAACAGCTCCTCTCACATCAGGGTTTCTTTTTGGTGGAAGGATACAAGAAGCAATCACAGCTGACAAGGATGACCAACTTCATGCTTCTTTAGCTAGAAACAACTCTGGACAACGCCAAGGGGTCTTTAAGCATCCTGCTTCTAGGCCACCAGCAGTTCCAGCATTCAAGACGGCTAAGAGAAATAACCTTTTCTCTAAAAAGCCTTCTTTTAATCCACGGTCAGGTCCTAATAGGCAGTCTTCCTATAACAGACCTTCTTTGTCACACAAGTCTTCTAATTAAGATTCTGGGAAAAAGGGCAAACCCAAGCCGGGACAGAGGAATTTCAAACCTTCTACCGGCAGGGGCGCACCTCCTGCTTATCAGCCCTAGGTCCCTTCCCTTTCTACCGCCACAACCTCCGATGCCGGAAATACCAGTCGGGCCAGACTTTTCCACTTCTCAAATCGATGGCTTCAAATTACTTCAGACGCATGGGTTCATTCTCTTGTGACAAAAGGCCTGACTTTTCAATTCGAAAAAAGGCCTCCACTTTCTCGCGTCCCTATAGAGCTGGTATCTCGGCATCCACATATTCCAGAGTCCATTCTCGGGCTCTTGTAAAAACAGGCGGTAGAAAGGGTTCAAGATCCTTATTCTCCAGGATTTTACAGTCGTCTTTTTCTTGTTCAAAAGAAAAATGGTTCCTGGAGACCAGTAATAGATTTAAAAGTGTTCAACATGTATCTCCTCAAACCAACTTTCAAAATGGAGACTCCTTCTTTCATACGGGAATCCATCAAACCCCTGCACTGGGGGGTGTCTTTGGATCTGGAAGATGCTTACTTCCATGTTCCTATACATCCCAACTACCGAAAGTACTTGCGATTCGCCTTTCAAGGCCAAGTCTACCAGTTCCGGTCTATGCCTTTCGGGTTGGCGACAGCCCCACGAGTTTTTACCAAACTAATGTCGGCAGTCGGATCACACCTCAGAGTTCACGGGATTATTCTTCTTCAGTATTTCGACGACTGGCTCTTACACCAGCTCGATCGTCAATTGCTTCTGTACAACATAGAATTCTCTTGGAAGGAGCTCCTCTCGTTAGGGCTCCTTCTCAATGCAGACAAATCAGACCTCATTCCTTCACAGGACTTTACGTTTGTGGGAATGAATTTCTTGACCCACATCAATCGGGTCAGAGTGTCTATTCAACGTATATCAGACCTTCTGATGAAGGTCAACTGGGTTTTGTCCCAATCTCATATAACAGCTCAAGAATTCCTCTCTCTCAACGGTATCCTGAGCTCAGTAGCAGACTTTGTGCAGTTGGGACGTCTCTTCCTACGTCCTCTTCAGCACTATCTCTCAGCTTGTTGGAAATGGTCTCCAGGCAATCTATTAACACAGATTCCAATCCTTCCCTCCTTAAGGTCTCATCTTCAGTGGTGGCTAGACGAAGAGACTCTGTTGGCAGGAGTACCCCTTCTTCCCCCGCAACCGTCATTATATCTAATAACGGATGCGAGCAAGGAAGGGTGGGATGCTCACCTGGAACCTCTCAGTCTGATAATTTCAGGGTTGTGGTCTCATCAGGAATCTCACCTTCATATCAACAATCTAGAAATGCGAGCAGTATTTCTAGCTGTATCTCATTTCCAATCACATCTTCGAGACTCTTGTGTGATGGTGTCAACAGACAACACATCTGTGGTGGCTTACATCCAGGCACAGGGGGGAACACATTCTCAATCCCTGTATCTGGAAACCAGAAAATTACTTGTTCTTTGCAAAACACTCAACATTCATCTGCTGGCAAAATATATACCAGGTCGCCTCAACGCCCTGGCGGATGGTTTGTCTCGCAAACACCAGTTACTTCCATCGGAGTGGACACTTCATCAAGAAGTGACCAACCAGATCTTTTTCAAGTTCGGTTATCCCCTGGTCGATCTATTTGCAACCAGACACAATCACAGACTTCCTCTGTATGTGAGTCCAGTTTACGATCCAGCAGCGTGGGCAATCGACGCGCTTTCGTTTGCATGGGACCAACTGGACGCTTACGCCTATCCCCCACCCATTCTAATTCCCCAAATATTGGGGAAAATCAGGGTGAGCTCTTGCAGGATACTCCTGATTGCCCCTTGGTGGCCCAGAAGATCTTGGTTCAACGATCTTCTCAGTCTCCTGTACGATTATCCCAGGAATCTTCCTCACAGGTCAGATCTTCTGTCTTAAAGCGGCAGACTACATGTGGACCCAAAAATGTTCCACTTACACGTCTGGCCGTTATCAGGCAATCTTTGCAGAAGAAATGTTTTTCTGTCAGGGCTTCAACCCTCGTTGCTTCGGCAAGGAGAAAATCCACCAGAGCAGTCTATGATGCTCGTTGGAAACTCTTCTCCAATTGGTGTTTTCGAGGGAAAATTAATCCCCTCAATCCCTCTGCTAGACGAATAGCGGATTTTCTCATTTATCTTTTTGATGATAAGAAACTTTCTCTTAGTTCCATCAAAGGATACAGATCTATGATTTCACATACATTGGCTTTCACTAAGTCTTCACAAGTCTGTGCTGATCCAGCTATTTCAGAACTTGTTCGAGCTATGGAACTTAGTCGTCCTGTATCTCGTACACTTGCTCCTAAATGGGATTTAGCTTGTGTGCTTGGTTCCCTTATTAAGGCTCCCTATGAACCTCTTGATCAGGCTTCATTACAATTCCTAACATGGAAGACCGTTTTCCTTCTTACTATGGCTTCAGCCAAACGGAGAAGTGAAATTCATGCTCTTTCTATCGAGGATAGTCATCTTCGTTTTGACTCTTCTGATGGTTCTGTTACATTGTTGTGTCAGTCAGGATTCCTTGCTAAAAATCAACTCCCCTCTATGGCTTCCAAACCCTTCAAAGTTCCAAGTCTATCTAGAACTTGTGGACATGAAGATGATGATAGACTCCTTTGCCCGGTCAGGGCTTTGAAGTTCTACCTTAAAAAGGTAAAGTCTATTCGAGGTTCTCGCAAGAGACTTTTCATTCCATTAAAAGGGGGGGGCGATGTGTCTGCGGCTTCTATTTCTCGTTGGATAGCCTCGACTATAAGGAAAGCTTATTCTTCTCTTTCATCGAGGGATTCATCCCTGTTTAAGATAAGACCGCATGAATTAAGAGCTCTTTCGGCTTCGTGGGCTTATATTAATCAGACCCCACTATCTGAAGTGCTTCAAGCTGCTTTCTGGAGGAATCCGACCACCTTCTCCTCTTTTTATCTTCGTTCTCTTGAGTGCCAACAAGACAATTTGTATAAGTTGGGTCCTCTTGTAGTGGCTCAAACTGTAGTTTCTTCTATGGCGTAAGTACACTGGTGCCATCCGAGAATTAAGTACTATACTGTACTAACAAAGATTATAAGAGGACTTGATTCTACTATCTCTGGCTGTAAACCCTCTATATGGGTTTTGCTGTGATGGGAAAAAATATGCGAACCTTCCCGCCGCAGCTGCAAAATCAGCTAGAGATAACAGGTAACGTATTTATGATATTAAAACAAATTTTCTTAAGTAAAATTCATTTTAATTATTAAATACTTACCTGTTATCGGTAAGTCCCACCTCCCACCCCGCTCATCGCCTTTTTATGTTTGCGTAAAGGAAAGATGAGTTGTGGTTCTTGATTTCCTGTTAGGTTGCATTGTACTATGTTTAACCTGATTTGGATTCTTATAGAGGTGGACGATTCCCAGCGCTTGAATATTTTCCGGATGAAATAACTCCCTTGGAAAGGGGTAGCTAGAGATAACAGGTAAGTATTTAATAATTAAAATGAATTTTACTTAAGAAAATTTGTTTTCGGATGATAACTCAAGAACGCTTTTGCCTAGGATCATGACACTTCATAGGTACATTGATCGTGACTTGCAGATGACCCCTATTGATTTTCAGGTCACTAGGTCAAAGGTCAATGTCACAGTGACAAAAAACGTATTCACACAATGGCTGCCACTACAACGGACAGCCCATATGGGGGGGCATGCATGTTTTAAAAACAGCCCTTGTTATGAGCATCATAACGTCAACACCAGCATGTTCACATGTTAATTTATGTTTCAAGTTTCTTATGTGACATCTGTATGTATTCTATGTTAATATCATGTTCTGATGTTAAATTTATATATAAATTGGACTGTAATGAAGAAGTTCCCATTAATATAGCTGTCACAAATTGCTTGGATACTTGTTTAGTTGAAATGCATAATTTGCAGACAATTTGTAAATCACTGGATAAAAAATCCAAGGATTGCTAGTTCAGTTTTGGGATAGGCAAAATAACTAGTTTTGTGATTGGTCTTTGAGTTTTCCTAATGCAATTCTCCTGTAACTTTTTTCCTACTACACCTGATTTAAGATGTGCAGTTGCAAGTTACTGATGCAATATGTATGTGTGGATAGTACCAATACTAGTGAGCCAGCTCACCCAGTCAAAGTAAGTGCAGGATAAATGACTGCATGACTGACTGTACAATGTATTACTGAACAACTGTAAAAGACTGCAATGCTGTTGATGATGGCAAAATTTCCACACTTACAAAACCTATAAAAAATTATGGTTTGATTTTATTTTATAGCTGGTTCTGCAAGTGGGAACTTTAAAAAAAGATGTTGTGTTTTTCAAATAAATTCATGATAATATGTAATAATTACCGTATGTATATCATACCTGTGTTTTTAATGAAATGAGCAACATATACATATTCAAGTATTTTATAACAATTGTCTTACAATGTCTGCATTATGATAACTAACTCATGGATGTGCATGTATTGAAATTAGTCCCTGTGTTACTCAAGTAATTCTATTGTATTGAGTTATATAAAATTCGAAATATCCCAGAGCATACTTCTAATAAGTGCATGTGTAAAAGTGCTATAATTACATTGCTTCTTATTTGATCATGAGATTTTAATACTTATAGTCAACTTGTAGCATTTAGCTATAAAGATATACATGTCTGTCTACTATTCTTTAATTAGTGTTTCTCTGGTCTGTAAGCAAGTATATAGCATGATAGTTATTTTTTCCGAACAAAGAAATTGTTGAAAATATAACGACTTTAAATAATAATCATATATATATAATGAATATATAATGATAGTAATATTTTTTTCAAAACAGATGAAATGTTGAAAAATAAACAATTTGAATAAAGATTCAACAGCAGTTGTACAAAAAATCTTGGGAGATTACAGTTTTTGAAAATTTCACATATTTTTATTTTTATGAAAGAAAACTCATTACATAGGAAGTACTCTATCGGCGAAAATCCTCTATTATGTGCAGATTAATTCATATGGCACTTGACGCAATTGTGTAATTTGTTCTTTTGACAACAAACACAAGTTAATGTATAAGTATGGTCATAAAAAAGTTCTTTTGAATTCAAGTAAACAAAATTTGATTAATAGTAGTATAAAAAGATAACATAGCCTGTTTAACATAATGTATTCTATTCAACATTTTGTGTTCATATTGATGTATAGGATTATGATTGAAATTATAAGATGTTGACATTAAAATCGTATTCACTTGCTTGCATGATAGTTCATTTATAACAGTTTGATATGTATGATGTCAGTTATACCCCATTAAGTTTTACAGACCTGCTCTTAAAATTGTATCAATATCTTGTGGCACATGTGCAAAATATGCTTTATATATCATTAAATAAAGTTTAAATGATGTTAGTTTAGAGTTTGATGTTCTTGTAATCATTATTTAGTTTGTTTATCAATTACATGGGACAAATTTGTACATGATAGAAAGTGTATTTCAATATGAACAAAGACAAATTTTCTTGAAATAATGAATACACCATCGTAACCAATTAAAGCATACCAGTATATGTGGTATTTTAAACAAGGTATGTCCTTTTTACACTTATATTTTCGAAATGAAATTATAGTTCTAGGTCATTTTATACCAAATGACACTGTAATAACTACAGTTATAGGTCATTTCATACCAAATAACACTGTAATTACTATAGTTATAGGTCATTTCATACCATACCAAATAACACTGTAATTACTATAGTTATAGGTCATTTCATACCAAAATAACACTGTAATTACTTTAGTTATAGGTCATTTCATACCAAATAACACTGTAATTACTATAGTTATAGGTCATTTCATACCAAAATAACACTGTAATTACTTTAGTTATAGGTCATTTCATACCAAATAACACTGTAATTACTTTAGTTATAGGTCATTTCATATCAAAATAACACTCTAATTACTATAGTTATAGGTCATTTCATACCAAATAACACTGTAATTACTATAGTTATAGGTCATTTCATATCAAAATAACACTCTAATTACTATAGTTATAGGTCATTTCATACCAAGTAACACTCTAATTACTATAGTTATAGGTCATTTCATACCAAATACCACTCTTATTACTATAGTTATAGGTCATTTCATACCAAATAACACTCTAATTACTATAGTTATAGGTCATTTCATACCAAATAACATTATAATTACTATAAGTGTTCAGACTATTTTCAGACACAAAAGACAAAATAATTATTTTGTGTGAATCTTAGAAAACCAAGATTTTCCAATATCATTAATGACTCTTAATTTGCGGACATCATTTCATTAGAAATCAACCTGCTTGCGTTTATTGCAACATGATTACAACATTTTTTACACCTGGCAGATTTGGTTTAACCCTTTCCCACTCAGAAGCAAAGTGAAAATGGCAATGTGCAAACAGCAAAAAACAAAACAGCCTGCGAGTAACAGGTAGTTTGTTCAGATTGTATGCTGGTTGCTGCTCATCAGTATCTAATAGTTGAAAATGAAGCCTTTAAAACTTGAATATGTCGGTCGGTCGGTCTGTCTGTCGACCAGTTCGTTTCCGATCAATAACTCGCAAACAAATAGACCGATTGGCTTGATACTTAACATCTGCATTGGCCTTGAACAGAACATGACCCCTATTGAAATTGGGGTCACTTTGTCAAAGGTCAAGGTCACTATCACACTTTTATTGTGTTGCTGGATGTCTTGTTGGTCTGTTAGTCGGTAGACCAGTTTGTTTCCAATTAATAACTCGTCAACGAATTGACCGATTGGCTTGATACTTCACATTTGGATTGGCCTTGATCAGTAGATGATCCATATTGTAATTTATGTCATTAGGCCAAAGGTCAAGGTCACTATCACAATTAGTGAAAAATCGTTTCCGATCAATAACTTGTCAACCTATTGACCGATTGGCTTGAAAATTCACATGTGCATTGACCTTGGACGGTAGATGACCCCTACTGAAATTGGGGTCACTAGGTCAAGGTCACTTTCACACTAAGTGTGAAATTTGTTTCCCATCACTAGCTCGTCAACATATTGACAGATTGGCTTGATACTTCTCATGTTCATTAGCCTTGGTTAGTAGATAACCACTTTTGAAATTGAGGTCAAAGGTCATGGTTACTGTCACAATAAGTGGGAAAAGCGTTTCTGATCAATAGCTCGTCAACGAATTGATCGATTGGCTTGATACTTCCCATTCGCGTTGAGATTTTGAAGCAGTTTCTGGGACGTGGAGATCTTCCAAAGCTGAAGTCCATTCGTGTATACCGTTGGTGCTCGGACCCGTATTCGCTGGGCTCTTATTCCCAACGGACTGAGAGGCTAACCCCAGTGGAACAAGAGGACCTGGCAATGCCTGTTCGATGCCCGCTTTCCCAGAATCCACTTCTGATGCTCGCGGGGGAGGCGCTCTTTACCGGGTGCACACACGGGCGCGAGATACGGGAATCCGTGCAGCATCTGCCATCATTGACCACTACACGCCTTCTAAAATGTGAGCTACCAATAGTCCCACTATTCACAGCGTAAATATTTCATGTATTTTGACATGGACTTAAACCCTATGAATATACGACAAATAACCATTTGATTAGTTCTGTGATTAGAAACTGAAACATGCCGATTGAAGAGCACGGTTAGATATTTGGTTTAAAAGTATTGGACCATAATTATACATAACAAACAGAACATTGATGTCGTTCATAAAGCCTGGCAGATGAATTCGATAAATAATTTTACTGTTACTTTTGCGTTATTTAAGTAAATAATCTTGTACACCGATAATAGTAAAGGGCTAAACCTGGTAATTCATGGTGGAATCACGGAAAGGAAACTATTACATTACTTTGTGTGTACACGTTATGCGTAATGCTTTGGATGTTTGAGTGTGTATTATTGCAGGAACAACTGTTTATTGTACCAAGAATGTTCTTTGTGATGCGCCTTAAAAAATCGTTTGCTGTCAATTTATAAATAAATGAAAAACGATACGTTGTTGGACGAACATTAATTAGTCGTGTTCTGAGAAAACTGGGCATAATGCATGTGCGTAAAGTGTCGTCCCAGATTAGCATGTGCAGTCCGCACAGGCTAATCGGGGACGACACTTTCCGCCTTAATTGGATTTTTGCTAAGAAGAGACATCATTTAAACGAAAAATGTCTGCGGACTGCACAGGCTAATCGGGGACGACACTTTACGCAAATGCATTATGCCCAGTTTTCTCAGAACACGACTCAATTTATTGTGGGCATTATTTCAATTTCCAATACTTGTACTCTGCAATACAAGTACAATTTTGTAATATCGTACCGTGACGTAAAATCACTTAATCACCTTAATTAAACACGTTTTATTTTATGCTTTATGGTGGTTTATAGAGAAATATCAGTGAAAATTATCAGTGAAAGTTATCGATAATTTTCACTGTTTACTGTGAAATGACGTCATTATCCCAGCGAAATTATTTAGTTAAACTCTTAAACAATGTATATAAACTGTGAAAAATAGCATTAAAATATCGATTTTAATTCACTCGTGATCATAGAAAATATATGCAAAAAAAAAAACAAAACAGCCTGCGAGTAACTGGTAGTCTGTGAAGGTTTTATGCTGTTTGCTGCTCGTCAGTATCTACGAGTTGGAAATGAAGCCCTACTCCATACCTCCATATCGTACATAGTTTACATGATATACATGCATTTAATAGCAAATTTTATAAATTTAAGTCAAAAGCTCTTGCATACCATTATAAACTTTTTCATACGACCAGTAAACAAAACAATACGTTTGAGTCCCATACCACAAATTCTGGAGAAGAGGTAACAGTAGTTCCCATTGTTTTCTTTTACGCGAACTTTGACAGTGTTAATACAATGTGTTGATGTGGCTCTTTTTTCTTGAACTGAAATGCTTGGAAGTGCTGGTCTCTAGTAATTGTAAAATTTAGACTGTTTTACATAAATTGTGTTTCTTCGATAAGTCTGTTTTCGTGCAAGTACCGGTATAAGACGTTTGCAAAAGACTAGTTTTGTCATTACTATATGTATATGTATTTCTGAACAAATTAAGTAAGTTATGTTCGTCTCGTCCAAAGCATTGAAAATGATGGAAAGTGTGGATTCACTCACAGATAATTTAGAGTGCATATTATTATGCACACTATTCTAGATCAGGGTAATATTAATGTAAAACCACACCAAATGATACATGTAATATCTTGTTTCCAATTTATTTTTCACACAAACCTCAGAATTTAAGGAAATATCTATTACGTGAATTTTCTGTTCATGACCATTTTTAACAAGTCATTTATTGAGGAAACGGCGATAATTTTACGGTTTACATTGTTAAAGAAAATATATTTACATGTATTGCATTCAATTTATTAGAATACAAACATTCTTGGAAAATATGCATTTTAGTATCATAGTTGCATCAACTAATCGGTATTTGTTTTAAGGTGCTTAATCACTATAAAAAAAAGAATTACAAACAAGCTGATAACTCTTCAAAAAGCATGCTTCATTACAAACGGCGCGAAAAGATCAAAGGCGGTGGGTTTATGAAGTGAGCGTGACAAACACACATTTCCAAAAATGAAACGCACTTTGTAATGACGCTTAAACTAAATAAACTTGCAAACCGAAATGGTGCGATATTTAACGATACCGTAGTTTGAATTGTTACAGGCGTTACAAACTAATTTCATTTAATTGTAGTGTTAATTTTACTTGCCTAATTGCCATCGGGCAGCGCTTCACTTGTGTAAGTACGAAGTTTGTTTTTAGCACGCGTCTCTTTGATTAGCCGCTCCATGTCGGCGTGGCCAGTATTTTATATGTTACTCATTTTGTTTAGCCCGATCGCCGATTCAATGTACTTGTTATTGTGTAATTCACTTAAATTATGTACAAGCCCTGAAAATGCTGTACTTATACATGTTTTCTAAATGACATTCTCCTATGCCACTAACTTAACTAAACGCTTAACACTCATATTTATATTCAACAAATTATTGTTTAATTTTGAGACCGGAACCTTACATAATTCATGTCTTCTTTATTTAATGTATTTGATAATATTTCCCCACGTTGTATCTCTATATACCTGGGAGTAATAAAGATCTGTTTTTTCTGTTCACTCGTCTGCCTGGTCTCAGAAAAACACTTGATATAACGAATATTGTTGACATCGTTTAAGATTATTTGCGTTTGCAAAAATGGGCCTTATGTATACTATATTGCCATATGCGGCCAGCGTTCTCCATGCCAGCCTCCGCAATCGCAAAATGGTTTGAACTAACGCAGTGTTGACGATCTGAGATAATTTACTATCATTGAATTCAGTTAAAACAATTGCAGGAGCTTATAAATCAATGACAACCGAAATATTATGCCTGGGAAATCAGAATTATATTAGTCTGAAGTTTGGACACGGTTCCTTATAACATACAAATCAAAGAACGAATATATATATATATATATATATATATATATATATATATATATATATATATATATATATATATATATGTACTCGTTCGACCCGATGAGTTTTTAGAGTCCCGTTATTTGGAAATCATCCATGGAGTGTCCGTCTGTGTAGAAATGTTCAGCTTCAGTGTATGTATATATTTCAGGGACCAATAATTGTATATATGATGGTAAATCACATTATAACGTATCTTTAATAATTCTATGTAATCTATTTAGTACGATAAATTGTAGACGTTGTATATATTTATAGGTTTCTAAGAATAAGAAATATATCATAATAATTGGTATAGCTTATTGGTAGTCACGTATCTATAGGTGTATGTTCACTTGTAAATTGATTTTTTATACGTTTTTGATAAAGAAAGTAAACTCGAATCATTAATTTTCTATTTTCTTAACCAAAACTTGTAAGATTGCTCCAAAGCTGCTAATATTTAAAGAAACAAAAACGATTATTTATAGAATATTTTAAAGATAATTTATGATACTTAGAGAAAAAATGAAAGATATATGATATACTTATATATATAGTATTTAATTATAAACTCCGTGATGAAAATTAGAAGCATTTGCTGCTTCTTACATTAATATTGTATGGACTCGTTAATATATTGTTTATTTACTACTTGTTTCTTCTTATATAATTGTCTTGGTAAATGATGTTTGAACACTTTACATAGTTATTTATGTGTATAATTATGTATGTGTTTTTTTATATTACATACTGATGCACTTCGACCATAATTTGTTATCTTGAATATGTAAATGGTCAAAGTCTTTTTGCCGATTTTCCAATAAAAACTTGAAACTATTAAATGTACACAAAATGACGCGACATTCATAGGAAAGTGTTCAAATTTCATACAAAATACGCTTTTTAAAGTTTAAGGTCACAAGTATGAATTACCTTCAATGCCTTTCAATTAGTGGCATCTCATAAATTGAACGAAAGTATATCATGTTCAACGATGGTTGTTTTCAATTTCCCAAAGAAAGTTTTACGATCAAAATGATAAGTCATGCTGGGCTGCGCGAAAAAAAACACGCTTGTGTATGGTAGACCACCGAACGTGCGGTGGGTCATTAAGACACGTGGGATTCTGATCAATCTGCAGTTTAATAACAAAAATCTTTCTGCATTTTATTATATTCGTTATGTTAACAAACTACACAGTTCTTTGCCCGTTACTTTTGTGAATCTCGTTAAAGCGGACATAAAGTGGAATCATGGCATTCATTTTATGACGCATGTATCCTGTGAATAAATAATGGATCATACAAAACGTATTTTAGCGTTCGGCAACACCCCCTCTGCGATATGATTATTCAGTAATCACCGCAATACAATGCGCCGTAATGTGAGACATAACAAAACGACAATTTTTTATTCCACTTCAATGCTGCCACTATAGATTGGTATAAGTATTTGAACTGAACGCCGAGTGCGAGATTTACAACGCGAACGAAAGTTGGGACGTTACATGCACTTGCATCCATATTTACCAGTACACTATCGTTTAATCGGGTTGTATCATTTTCCATACAACAATAATCATCATGAACTGTAATACTGATCATTAACTGTAATACTGATCATGGACGGTAATACTGATCATGAACGGTAATACTGGCAATGAACGGTAATACTGATCATGAACGGTAATACTGATCATGAACAGTAATTTTCCTAATGAACGGTAATATGCATCGTGAACTGTATTATTGATCATGAACGATAATATTCATCCTGAACGGCGATATTAATCATGAACGGTAATATTCGTATTGAACTGTATTATTAGTCATGAACGATAATATTCGTTATGAGCGGTAATATTCATCGTGAACGGTATTATTCATCGTGAACGGTAATATTGATCATGAACGGTTATATTCATAATGAACGGTAATATTCATCCTTAACGGCGATATTAATCATGAACGTTTATATTCAAAATTAACGATAATATGCATAATTAAAGGTAATATTCATCATAAACGGTTATATTCCTCATTTACGGTAGTATTTATCATGAATGGTAAAATTTTTCATGAACGATACTATTTTTTATTACCGGTTATATTCATCATTAGCAGTAATATTCATTATAGTTTATGGTATTAGTCATAATGAATGGCAATTTACCTCATAAACGGTAATATTCATTATTTACGGCGCACTCATCATGTACGGTAATTTTTATCATGAACGGTAATTATCATCATGATATTAATGATAATCTTGAATTGTTGATCGGAAATATATAACAAGTTTGATGTTTGTGCGTATGACTTCAAAGTCGCCCGTAGAAACAAATAAGCGGGCTTAATGTTGTAAGTCCCAAAGTTTAATTTGTAAACACTGTTAAATGTTATATATGACACGTAAGTATACCATACATGATTTACTATAAATGTGCACGTATAACCCCGTCTTCTTCATACAGTCAAGCAAAAAATATGTTTCAGAAAATCTTATGATTTACCCTGAACTATAAAAAATATCGCACAATTTTAAGTTTCAGATAAATTTGTACGTGTTAAACCAGTCGATTAGGTTCAGTACATTCCTAAAAACAACTGCATGTACAATGTGATTGAATCCCAGCAAATATTGTTTCTAAAGCACATAATTCCGAATAAAAAAACTCATAAATTCAGAATAATACTTACGATTATATGGTTATCGATCGTTGTGTGCCTATGTCATTCTGAAATCTGGACCAAATCTATCAAGAACAGTACGTTCCGTACCTCACGAAAGTTTATGCAAACATTCTATGCGCAGGTAAAGTTGTTGAACATTAATCTACTTAAATATTGTTTCTTTTTACAAACGCAATACTATTGCGTGGAATTCGGAGAGAAGCTTTAATAATTCACCGAAAATACCGGAGTTCTTTTCGGTTTAAATGTAACCTACGATTCGACAGTAACGTTAAGACGAAAATGTGTTTGAGCGGAATCGCGACTTCAAATTAAAATTAGGGATTTGAAGGAATTCGTTTGAGTTCAATAGAACATATTATATGCAAAACATTGGTTTAACCAACGGCTTCGTGTTACATTAAGTCTTTGCATGCTGGGAAATTTGTCGTCTGCAAAAAATGTCGTCTGCTGAATTTTAAAATTAGCATTTTCTTTGATTTTTTTCAAAGAATACTATCCGAATAGCAAACAGTTTGGATCCTGATGAGACGCCACGTTCTGTGGCGTCTCATCTGGATCCAAACTGTTTGCAAAGGCCTTTAAAATTCAGCTCCAGCGCTTTAAGGGTTAAGTCTTTATCAGTAGCAGAATCGATCTTTTTTGCCTGTTCGCAATTGAAACTATATTTTTCCATTGATTAGCGAATTATGTAATTAATAAAGAATCCATGATAGGTGTTACAAAGTCTTCCAGGATCAATTCAATTTTAATTAAACCCAGTAATCAGTAATCACCAGCATCGTCAGAAATGAAAGCGGCATTCAAACCGGTTTATTGTGAGGCGTTTAGCGTCCTCAGTTTGGCACAACGATTGCAATTGAAATTCAATTACTTAATAATTAATTGTTTGCACAAACTCGCGAATTATCCGATTGGATTATTTGCTCGTCCCGCCCACTCTTCAATCCAATCAAATTCAAGAAAAGAACGACGAGGGTTTCCAAATTAATTTAAATAGGACTTGCAAAAATAAGTTTCAAAATATTATTAAACGCGTTTCGTATTTAGATAAAGGCATAACGTGCAATAACTAATTAAATGTAAATTAAGAACGCAATAAGGCGTGCGAATCAGACTTTGGACACTTGCATTGCAATTATTTTGATATATAGACATAGTGCATTATTGAGACGTACTTTCCTACCATTGGAACACGTGATATAGCTCGGAATATGTGGCAGCAGCGTGCGTGCTACGAGCACTCTAACGTCGTCGACGTCACTATCCAGTGTCAGTTTAACGTCTCTGCTAAGAACGTCTCCGATTTCGCCATGTACGGAAACCATCCGTACGACCACACTGCTTACCCTCATTCCGATGGGTTCTCTCAGACGGCACCCACTGGATACTGTAACAGCGGTTCACCAACATTTCCCACAGGACCGGAAAGTTTCGACTTCGCAAATGACGTCAACCACGTTACCACGAAACGTGGATTTGACGTGGATTATGAAAGTGCGATGCAACGTTTTGTGGACTATGATTTTAGATACGGATTATCTAGTGCTAATGATTATGTGAACGCTCGAAATAGTGTCAGTAATTTCGGATATTACAGTCAGTGCATGAACGATTCGGGTTACGCTAGTCCCTCGTCGGTTGGCGACAAGTCCTTTAGCGCCAACAGCCAGTCACCAGTTCCTTCTTCTGATGGACATTTAAACATGGTGAATAAGACTGTGGACAATTTTATCAGCGCTTCCGGGACAAGTGTCAACAACGCGTCTTTCAACCATTCGCCCTCGCCGGCATCTGATGAACCGACGGAACAGATGAAGCTAGCCATTCGGGAACGCGACGTTCTGCATCGTCTGTTTTCTCTGTGTACGGCGGACGTGGAAGGCGCGAGTAACGTAGAGAGCTACTATCAATCGCAGACGTCCATCATAGACATCGAGCGCCACAACGTGCTCTCCCAGATGGCATGTAACAGGAAGTCGTCCCAATCCATAAACGCATATTACAACAGGAAGTTGCTCGCGCTTCTGGAGAACGTCGAGGAGAAGCTAGCGACGCTTGAATCTATCAAAGCTGCCGGCAGGAAGCGGTGTATCATGGCGAACAAGAAATCTCGTCTGCTTCCGAAACAGGCGGTCAAGATGATGGAGTCTTGGTACAGCGAGAATTTGGAGAATCCATACCCCTCCCGCGAATCCACACTCTCCATGGCGGAAGAAGGTGGTATCAGCGTCGAGCAGATCCGGAAGTGGTTCGCGAACAAAAGGAATCGTACCAGGAACAGTCGCCTGAAGGCAAGTGATGCTGGACTTGATGAGTGTTGATTATGGTTCATTTCATAATTGTCTTTAATGACACAGTGTATAGTGTTTGTTAAGTTAAACTATCATAATATACAGCAGACATTCTTTACGTGCGCTGTGTATGATAAAGACAGTTTTCTTTAAAAATACATTTGCATTTTCTAGTTTTATTGATTGTATTCATGTTGTTGTTGTTTATTACTAGTACGTGTACAATAAATCACATATGCATTCTCAAAATGTTTTGTCCGTATTTATAACAATTATAATTAATAAAAAACTCAAAGCATGTTAAGAAAACATGCACGAAACCATGTGTTCGACTCTTATTAAACTCCATTTACAATCATTATAATGGTATAACGAGCGTTATTAATAATTATACTTATAAATTATATATATTTTATTTATACTAATAATAATTGATATAAATAATAAAAAATACAAATAGTATTATTTTAACTAATGAGTTTTTAATAGTTTATACTTAAAGTACAAATAAAATATATAATATACCAGATAATGGGCATTCAGTATACATTAAAGTAACATAAATACTGAAAATCAACGAATATTTTGCAAAATATTTCGTAAAATAAAGTTAATCTATAAACAATCAGTGTTCATTATAGCAGTAGACAAAATTACAACGCTAGATGTGGTATGGTTACATAGATTTAACGAAATATAAGTGCTAGTTTATTATTATTTTTTTGCGGCACAATATATTCCACTTTAATTTCCTGCATACGACACACGAACGCTATATGGTACATGAACATTTCTGACATGTATTGTCCCACAAAACACAAATTTATGTATCTTGTTAAATCTATGTTACCGACGACCTCTAGTATTGTAATTTTGGCTCTTGCTGTAAGGAACATTGTTTGTGAGGCTAACGTTATTTTTTCGAAATATTGTACGAAATATTCGTTGATTTTGAGTGTTAATGGGCTTTTAAGGATATATCATGACATTTCATTTTATATACGTCAATATAAATAAAATAAAAATATATTGTGCACAACTATATTGAAGTTATATTATACAAATTAAAAAAATACTTGATTGTAGTTTATTCGAGTTACTCTATAAAAGGCTATAAAAGGATGCAACTTGTATTGAACTTGTCAGATTATTTTGTTTATAAAAATTCAGTTCGGGGTCAAATATTTCTGTTAAGTCAAGTCAATTTTATTTTGTAAACAAAGGCCTCTGGCCCAAATTACATAGTGATACATTATAATTGGCTATGAAATCCTAACAGAGTTGCGTCTGGAACATGTTTATGAATATATATATATGGATTGTGTAATTGTATGAAGCAAGTGGTTAAGTTATTCATATTTTTAGATGTTAACATTGTTGTGGTAAGAAAATTTCTAAATTCAAGCACACACATGTAAAAAACAACAAAACAACAACAACACAAACAGAATAGATACGGTGTTAATATATTGAAAGCATTTGATTAGTTATTGATATTTTTCAGTAGGTGATATACATACATAAATAACTTTTTTAAAACAGCTTCATCATTAGAGCTCATTAAGGAATAAAAATCTAGCAGTGAATCGCCTGAAAAATACCAGCTATAAAGATAACTTAATCGTATTTCGTTGTATTTGTTACACTTGAAGAAAGCATGGTATTCGCAATCCAGATACTGAACTTCGTTTATAGAACAAGTAGTACATATTCTGTTCTCTTTTTGTATATTAGTGTGTCTCCCCGGTTCGATTTGTAATCTGTGGTTTGAGGCTCGGAATTTCGAAAGAGCAATCTTATATTTTGGTGTTAAGTCAATTGATAAGTATTTTTCTGTGTTAAGTAGGCTTTTATAATGTTTATAATGGTGACAACGACTCGAGTTTGAAACGTCGTCATGCCATTTTTGCGTGCAGCAATCAATAACGCGTTGTTTAAATGATGATATAAATATGTTTTTATCACCAACATCTGGACTAATCCAATCATAACAAAATCCGTATGTAAACAACAAATTTCTTATTTTCGATGCCCGGCAGATTCGCCCAGCGTCATCTAGTGATTTTAACAGTAAATAACAATTTCTCGAATAACGGTGCGTGGGCATTTGTAGAAGGCTACACCAATAACTAATGCAGTTAGTAAAATAATTTACACACAGTGGATGTTTACCACATTCTCCCGATACAATACAATTATTTGTGTTTTTATTTAGCTTAAGGATTTTTTTTTTACAAAAAGTGGTGTGAACTGTTTCGATTGCTTGTACGTATTCATATTCCCATACTTGAGATCCATAACAAAGAATAGGTTTGATCATGGAATCAAAGATTTTGAACATTTCGAAAGGTTGGAAGTAGCCAAAAGGCTTTTGAAAGTTATTTATTGATAATATAGTATTTTGTGCTTGGCCAGCTAGCTTATCAAGTGCCAATTTCCATGATAATGAAGGGGTAAAAATTAGACCCATATACTTGTATTCTGGCGTTGTGTTTACTTCTTTACCTCGAAAATACCAACGTTCGGTGTCCACTCCACCGTTCCGAAATACATTTATCTCAGTTTTATTGAGATTAACTTCCATCCCTGAGTTTTGACAGAAGATCTCTATTAAATTGATTTGCTCTTGTAATTTTTGTTTTGTTTCCGCGCAATTTGCGATATCATCAGCGAACATAAAACAAACAATGTCGGGAATTTGAATGTAACAAAAATACCCGATCCACAGTTTTCACGCAGAAAGGCAGATAACTCGGGTAAATATTGTCGAACTTGTTTTGTCTCCTTGTCTGGTGCCGATGTTACAAGAGAACCAATTGGTAACAGCGTGCTCAACTGATTGTGTTTTATTATCGTTAAAGCATATAGATTTCCTTTGGAATTTTACACATGATTTTAAGTTTGTATACATAGCTTTTAGAACATTCATACATTTCCCATGTAGGTCTTTCCTTTCAAGACATTTAAACAATTTAAAATGGTTGATAGAGTCAAAAGCTTTCTTAAAATCAATGTATAGACAATAGAATCTGCCTTTCTTTTTAGATTGGTACTTTTGTATCATAGCTTGGAGGCAAAAAATGTTATCAACCGTGGAGTACCCATGTCGGAAGCCAGCTTGCGATTTGTCGATTTTATTATTGTTCTCGGCCCAAGAGTATAAACGTGTATTAATTATATCAGAAAATACTTTGTACATAGTATTTGTAACGTAAACACTGGGGGCTGACGAGGTCAAATCGTAGTCCGTTTCGCTACGACGTCGGGTATAGGTGTTACTACGAAAACATTGTGTAAATACACTACTTAATCAGGCGAGTTTCATCTTTTCTGGTGTTTATGGATTAGAGAACGGAACATCCAGTAATAGTAGGTACTTATTTTCAATAACAAACTAATAACAAATACGCGTAATTGCAACCTTTAAGTTTATTTTAAGCTAAAATCGAAATATTTTGATTTGAAGCAATGCATAAGGTGGTCATTCTGTTAAAATAGCTAATTACGGTTACTTAAATAAAATAAAACTACATGTTACTTTGATTCAGTGTACATAACACATTTTAAAGTGCAAAACAGGTTACGAACATATATTTTAATTATTCAAATGCTTTTTTTCGAAGGAAATTACAAGTCACTTTATGTATAGGTTTCGCACAGAGTAGGTATTGGTTGCGCAACGAAGTACAAATATAATGTATAGGTTGCTCAACGAAGTTTCTGTATCCATTTCAGGACAAATCACATGCAGTTTGCAGTTACTGCAGACTGCCATTTCCCAGTGCAAAAGATGCCGTGCTTCACTGTGCGCATGAACATCCAAACGAAAAGGTTGAACCCGGTAAAAGCCGGCAGAGTCCCGGCAGAGTCCTGGTATACCGTCACTACGCCGGCACTCACCGGGACTATACCGGCATTAGACCCCGGCAGAGCTGCGGCAACGCCCCGGTTTAACCGGGGACAACCGGGACTCCACCGGGAAAGTATTCAAATGTTTCATACCGGTTGTTCCCGGTACAGTCCCGGTTGTTCCCGGTGCCAAGCCGGTCGTTGCCGGTCCTACCCGGTGACTCCCGGTTCATCCCGGAGGTATTAAACATTTTAATACTTTCCCGGTGGAGCCCTGGTGGAGCCCCGGTTGTCCCCGGTCGTCCACGGTTCATCCCGGTGGAGCACCGGTTCATCCCGGTAGGGCCCCGGTTCAACCCGGTAGATGCCTGATCACGCACTGGGGCTCCGCCGGCATCATAGTGAGACTGGGCCTTAACCGCATTGTAACACGAGGTAAATTTACCGGCTGTCATGTACGCAGTAAACAATAACCTGTGACAGAACCCACTGCCACACCTTTACAACAATATATTGGTTATGCAATTGCGGATTTGTGCCATTGGGGTCCTACTTTCCACACCTTACGGCTGTTACAGGTGTGGATTTTACAGGTAAAATCATGTATACGAACATGAAATTCATCTCAAAATTAGTTGACGATAACCGATTTTCAAGAAAATCGCTTTGATATATATACAATGTAAAAATCAAATTCCGTATGAGATAAATAATGATCGAAGTTGGGACATGGGATTTACTTTGACATAAGCAGAGTTTTGAGATAAGCGAGTTGGGGATAACGAGAATCGAATGTTATTTGATAAAGAGTACCGTATGCTGAAAACCTATCGTCGGTCTGTATCAAAATGAACGTATAAGGGATTGTCACGAGGTAAAGATGCGTCATTTTTATTGAGACCGACGACATTAGGTTATCGACTCTCAACTGTCATCTTATATTATATGGATTTTCGAGTTTAATCGTTACATTTGGCCTAGTCGTGAATTTAATTATATCATAATAATGTGCAATACAATGTCGACTGTGCGCTTCGAATCATTTTGTGCCGTTGTTACTACCTCTTCCTCAAAGGAAACATCCAGCCACTCCATGACTCTGTATTAACTTTTTTTTCTTTATTTTGCCTTCGAGAGATAACCAATACGTCTTCTGTGAGAAACGCATACACGCTAAAGCGTTGTCGTAGCGAGGCTTATACGTATACTGTCAGAGACATGATCATGCTTAATAATAATATTTAGCCTTTATTTCTGATAACTGAGTCACCCTATACATTTCTAAACACACCAGTGGCTTAACGATACATAGATCAATATGGAAATTGTAAAATTGTGTCAATTAAACACAGTTGTAAACCTTAATTGCATTTTTAAAAGTGAAACTTGACTTTGCTTTGAAAATCAGCGGTATATTTCATGTTTAACCGCATAAACCAGACACATCTTTGATTATAATTTGATGTAACAAACCTATGAAATGTCATTATGCTTAAATTCAGAGTTTTGTTATTAGAAAAGCATGATCTTACATGTTTAAAACACAATTTTCGACTAATACTTTCTCGATGTCATATGTTTTTAAACAATGTTTTCGTAGTAAAACATATACCCGACGTCGTAGCGAAACGGACTACGCTTTGACCTCGTCAGCCCCCAGTGGTAAATGCCCCTGTAATTTCCAGGGTCATTAGTTGTTCCCGATTTAAAGATAGGGCATATAATGCTAGTTCCTCACGATTCTGGAAAATTACTTGAATCGAGAATTTTGTTAAACAGTACACAAAGATACGGTGTTATTTCGCTCGAAGTATACTTATAAAATTCCGCGGGAATACCATCAACACCACAACTTTTGTTGTTTATCAATATGGACAATGATCGTTCAACTTCTTCTACGGTAAAAGGTTCATTAAATTAATTAGCTGATACATCAATAAATTCTGTATTTTCATTATTGTCGATTTCCACAGCATCTGTGTCATATAGTAGTTTGCCAAAATATGTATACCATTCGTCAGCTGTAATAGTTGAGTGTATACACGGTTTAATGTAAGTACGTTTGATTTTCCTCCAGAACATAGACGCATTGTTTCCTATATCGTACAGTTGTTTTCTCTCACGACGTTGAAAGTCTAGAAGCTTATTCTTACAGAAATCTTTAAAGTCGTTCCTCATCTTGAAAGTTACGCAGATAAATTGCTGAATTTGTTACTCTAAATTGACACTGTAGAGCCAAAAGTGCATATTCATTTAAAAGGAATGTAAATATAAAGTGACTTAACAGTAGAACATATCCACTACTCCTTCATGAAAAACACGAAAACGACGCCATCTTGGAAGTAAGTTGCAACTAAACTCACTTAACCCTTTACCCATAAGAAGCAAAGTGAAAATGGCTTTTGCAACCAGCATAAAACCAGAACAGCCTGGGAGTAACTCGCTGTCTGTTCAGGTTTTATGCTGTTTGCTGCTTATCAGTGATCAAGGCTTCCAAATGAAGCCTTTAAAACTTGAATTTAGTAAGAAAGGCATCTAATGCAATGTTACTTTCTAAAGGTCTACAAATGCGTCAAAATACGTATCTAAGGGGTAAAGAGTTAACCAGTACGCTCCAAGCTACGCATGCCCCCCTGATAAGTATCCTTGCAAATACCCTGTGCAGTTCTCACAGGCTTTCAGCTTTTATGAATCTGTTGGTGTAATAGAAGACTAGTCTCTTCTAAATGAAATTCCAGTATAGGTGGAAAGTGATGTCCTGACCCTGTCCAGACGGCACATGCTCATCTAGGAGATACTTTATGTCCTGACCCTGTCCAGCCGGCACATGCTCATCTAGGAGATACTTTATGTCCTGACCCTGTCCAGACGGCACATGCTCATCTAGGAGATACTTTATGTCCTGACCCTGTCCAGACGGCACATGCTCATCTAGGAGATACTTTATGTACATGTATTAAGCCTGGTTTTCAAACCCTAGTAAGCAAACAATTTTACCATGACCCATAGAAAGATTTGAACAATGACTGTTTAGTCAGCAAATTTCTATAATCTTGTATATAAGAAACAAACATTAAGTAGGAATAATTACGTACCATAATGTGAAAAATATATTACACTATGGAATGAAGAGCTTTGGCTATGATCTTAAATATTTATTAAATACTTAGTATTATTAATAAATGAATGAGTCTCTAATTGATTCTATTGCCTGAACGGCTCATACATATCAAAGAGAACTCGAATATCTGACAAGGTACTCAGGATAGCACTGTGTGTTATCAAACACAACAAATATCTGTGGGGACGCCATATTGTCGACAGCTGTGTGAGTGGCAAGGCCGGAGGGATCCTTTGCTGGCCGCCTCATTTCCTTAGATCCCTGACAAATACGGCCAACGAGGACCCTGGCAACTACCATAAAGCAGTCATTGCTGGCATGGGCTGCAGCGACATCAAACAATGTTTTGTGTGACCCATTGTCAATATCCATGGGCTCTGGTTCATGAGAAGACTGAATATGGGCTGTAGTGACTAACCTTGAAGTAGGCTGCATTGTTGAACCACCTGGATTAGAACCTTGCAAGGTAATGGTGTTAACTGGAATGTTTTGCTGAACCACTCCAGTCTGAGGCAACTGAAAATTCATATTGGTTCTTGCTCCTCTACAAGTGACAGCTGGGTCTGAACTCTCCTTTAATCTCAAATCCTCCCTGAGTCTAGCAAGTTTTTTTATTTTGCACAAGGTCAAAGGCAGGCGATGACACTTGCATATTCCCAGCAAGTCTGTTCCAATTCTATTAGATTGCTGTGAGTGACTTGTTGAAGGGCTTCCTGAATTTGCACCACCAGTAATGAGTCTTGTCAGATCATCTCTGAGCATCCCTGTGCTATTCGACTGCACTAAAGACTTGGAGGGTTGCACATCACGGCTTTGACTTGGTTGACAGACACTGGGGACTTGTAGATGGCTACCAGCTAACAACTGCCCTGATCTAAACGATGCACTGTTAGTAGACATATTTCCACTGCTAGATTTTGTCAAAGTGATATTGGTTTTGGAATCCCCTGTTGTGAGGGAAAGCTTTGACACTTGTGGCACTGAAGGATTGTGGTAAACACTGGATGCGGTTGACTTACTCTGCTGGGAAGAATCCATCATAAAATACAAAGCACTGGCAAAATATTTTGCCAACTTTTCACGCTTTTCAAAACTAAATGCTTGAACCCTTTTCGTGGCATCCTTCAAAAAGGAAAGTCCCTTTAATAAATGATCACAGATTTGCCTCGGAATTCTGTGACAATTGCATGGCAGAGCATCAGTAAGCTGGATACCAGGTATGATGGTAAATGTAAATGTGCCTTCTTCTCTTTTCTCTAGTACACCATACTTTAATGCAATTTTGTATTTTGAAGGTTTTCTGAATTGTAATAAAACACTTTTTAGTTCGTTTTCATTGTTGGCAATGCAGAAACGTAAAATCAAAGCTTTTAATACTTGTTGTTCATTCTGTCTCAGACTGTTCACATAGTCTAATCTTGACTTGGGATCTTTACTAACAGAGTCACCTATGTTCCAGTTCAACCTGTCTTCTGCTGCTAACATACCATTCTGTGAAGCACTGCCCTTTATCAGACCACCACTAGAGCGTGCATTCTGAACCACATTCTCTGACTTGGCTGCTACAGCAGTGGACATATTTCTTGTCACAGTAGAGGTCCCAGAGTCAGCTGGGGTTTGGAATGAACAGCTAGGAACATGCTGTGATGGCACACCCTTCTGGTAGCTGATAGCGGCTGTTCCAATACTTTGGGTCACAAGCATTTTATGAGCACCTTCTACCTGCTGTCTAGCCTGTTGTAGTTGAAACACAGATGCTTGTCCAGCTGCATTTGCTGCTAATGATGCAGACACAGGCTGAGACCAAGACTGGGTTAACCCCTTTCCAAAAATTGAACTCCTAAAAGGATCATGAGGCATTGCAGTGTTGGAATTACTTGCCAATTGGTTGGTGGGAGGCACTATTTGGTTTGACTGCACCACTTGCTGATTAACGGTGCAAATACCTTTAGCATATGAGATACTTCCCAGAGCAGGGGTCATCAGGGGACCAAAGCTTGTTCCTTGCATTGTTAGTCCTCCATACCTCATAAGATTTCCTGATTGATTGGATGATATAGGAGGGTGAAGTGAAATTACGCTGGCCACAGCATTACTGCTAAACTGTGGTAGGGGTACAAGATCTGAAAGTCACACATAACGAGACATCAATCAAAATAAGCAAAATGTGCATGACACATAGAAAGCTAACACAATATTATCCCCAATGTTAATAAAAAATATAACACAAATTTCAAATATTTATTTATGAATTAAAATGAACAGAAAGACTGATCAACAAAGGGTTTCCTAGCTTCCTTTTTCTAATAAAATTCGGGAGACAGTTGTGCTCAACATATTACATTAAGTAACTTAATTAGGTTCTTTGTAAGCAATGAGGATTTTTGTTAACTATGTCTAATATACAGGATTACGGGACATATTTACATGATTAATTCTATCACACGAAGGTCACAATATTACATCCTTACTGGGTAAGGTGGCTGCTGAGAAACCTTGCCCATGTCCACCTTTCCTGGTATATCTGTGAGAATATGCTGCAGATCTTGCAAAGTAGAT
Source organism: Dreissena polymorpha (assembly GCF_020536995.1). Taxonomy (NCBI): domain Eukaryota; kingdom Metazoa; phylum Mollusca; class Bivalvia; order Myida; family Dreissenidae; genus Dreissena; species Dreissena polymorpha. The sequence continues at coordinate 70,717,547 of NC_068355.1, read as the reverse complement.
GCCTGTAAATGAAAACATTATAGTAGTATTAATTACAGGATAATTCTTTTCTTGAAAAAGTGACATTTGCAGAGAGTTAGAGATTGGTTATATAATTGTTTGTGGATGTGAAAAACTATTTATGTTTTGCCACTTCTTTTGTTAATGTACAATTTCGTTTTATAAACAAACAAATCAATTACCATTTCCAAATGCAACAGCATTCTTTCCAGACACTCTGAGATCAAATCCTTCATTGCAGATGGCCTCAATGGCACTAACATCTGTGCCGTGAAACAAGCGAGACTCGTAAGTCAGCCTCATTCCCAGCTCCTCAATCATGTGACTCCTTGTTCTGTAGAAAGCATCAAGAACAATTTGACCTCTTTTGGAAAATATGCGTTTAATGCATGTGCAAAAAGTACCACCATATATAAGCCATTATGAATTTCATTAAAAAACATAATTTTAAAATTTATTAAGTCGTTGACTATGTAACTGTCATTCTATATTTCAATATTTAATTATTTCAAAACATTTTGTTAACAGACATTGTTGTAAATTAAGCAAAACAAAGAAACAAATTTTGACCAGAAACATTTCCCTTTAGAATACAATTTGAGATTTCCCATAGGGGCTTGGGGAAAACATCCCCCCACACACACACAAACAAATACCTACACAGAATATTTCTCCCAGATCTTGTGATTCTGAATTCGGAAGATCTTCTTCACATCACATTTCATGAACTTCTGAACGTGCTGGATAATGTCCACAAATTCCATAGACGTCGTTGATAAATCTATGAGGCTATATACCTGCAATGTATGTTATTGGCAAAGCTATGAACTTGTATCATAAGCAAAGATTCTCTAAGCAATTACGGTGTTTAGGGGCCTTCAAGCAAATTTCAACAAAAGGTAGAAAATAGGAGAATATTCAACTAAATAAGTTGTAAAATGGTGCCCTAAAATAAAGAAGTATTTTTAAAAGAGCACTCAACAACCAAACATTGAAAATAATTACAACAAGTAATGTAACAATACCACAGAAAAAGAGTGTTAATGTTCCCTTTTTAACTTAATTTAAAAGACTTTTTAATCCTATGCAAGGTCTGTATTTATGCTACCTACACAAACAATTTAAGCATAAAACCTCCATAAAAACTCAAATTAATTATTGGAAACGTGTGTAATGGTGACCTTGACTGGCATCACATAACTTCAATCCGATGTCAACTATTAAGTGTTCAACTTTTATTTATATTTAGTACTAGTGGCCTTGATACCCCTGGCTTTAAATACAATCCCAGACAAGGTCTGAATGTATGCTACCTATACAAAACAAGAGCACCGCATAACGGGTGCCACGCTTGGCTACGGGTGCAGTTTTGAATAAATGAAAGCATGTCAGATTTTTTTTTTTTTTTTAAAGGTCACAGTGACCTTGACCTTTGACCTAGTGACCCAAAAATAGCTGTGGCGTGTAGAACTCATCAAGGTGAATCTACATATAAAGTTTCAAAGTTGTAGGTGGAAGCAATTTGATATTAGAGCCAATGTTCAAAACCTTAACAAAATGTTAAGGTTTTAGCATGACGCTGACAGCAGACGAAACGACGAGCTGGCTATGACAATACCTCGGTTTTTCTCCGAAAACGCCAAGCTTAAAATCACAGCAAATAATACCTCCATTCAAAACTAAGATATTGAATAACCGTTTTTTCCCCATTTCAAGTAAAGTGAACTTAACTGGCCTCAAATGAAATGCAAGGCTAGATCAGCATGTGGATTAGATACAGACTTTCCATCATATCTGAAGTTCTTGCAAGGAATTTATTTAATCTATTGTTAGTTTACTGTGACATAAAACAAACTGAAACAAGTTAAACAAACTGAGGAGCTGCGCCATGAGCGCATGATACGCCCGTCGTTCGCCAATGAAGTAGTAAGGTAATAAATAACCCTTTGAATCATTTTTTTACTTCAGTTTATTTGTATTTGAATACATGGTTTATTTTATAAGTACATGAGCATGGAGCGCCGTCTCCTTGACATTCATACCATATCTTTTTTTGAGTATATGTATGCATTTCTTTAGAGGATATGGAGTTGAAGTAAACCTGTTATAGATATTTTGACCAATAATAAAAGAGAAATGTAGATGGGTAAGTGGTAGTGTACAATCGGAATAGAAAAAAGCTCACCTTGTTCAATTTTTCAGGGATACTATTTCAATGGAGCATAATGTATCATCTTGCAACATCAATTTAGATTGAGGTTTGTCCATAGAGCAATTAGAAGAATACACAAGTAATATCTGCAAAAATGTTTGTCATAAATGAGATGGTATACTCAAGATTTATTGACTGAGAGAAATCCAGATAGCTTTATGATCTGAGAAGTATGTCTCTAGTGTGCCACATTGGAAGTTGTCAATATTTGTGAATATCAAATCAATAGTGGATCCGTAGTCATTAGTAGGATCAGTTACCACTTGTTTGTAGTCCAGCTGTTGAACCATTAGTTTGTGCAGTCGGTTTTTGTCTGGTGTTTCTTTATTCCAATCAATGTTGAAATCACCCATCACTACTACTTTTGAATCTTTGATGTGTTTTTTGTGAATAGATAAAAGTAGCTCGCAAAGTTGTTTTGTTGGTTTATTTGGCGGTTTATACACATTTATTATAGCCAAATCTGCCATTGCTGTTGTTCTTGAGATTGCTATTTCAATGCCTTCAAAGGATTCATTTGATGGGAAATCACATTGAAATAAATGTTTTGAATAGATAGCAATTCCATGTGCAGGCCTTCTATTTGATTCTGACATTTGTGAATCTTGTCCCATAACTCTGGAACGACAATTCAGAATTCCGTCAAAAACGAAAGGGGATCAGGGTTTATCAATATTAAGATTGTGTTGAAATTTGAAAAAAATCCATCGAAGGATATTTGAGCTACAGTAGGACATTCAATGAAATCACGAAATTTTGACGAACAAAGTCCCATAACTCTGGAACGACAATTCAGAATTCCGTCAAAAACGAAAGGGGATCAGGGTTTATCAATATTAAGATTGTGTTGAAATTTGAAAAAAATCCATCGAAGGATATTTGAGCTACAGTAGGACATTCAATGAAATCACGAAATTTTGACGAACAAAGTCCCATAACTCTGGAACGACAATTCAGAATTCCGTCAAAAACGAAAGGGGATCAGGGTTTATCAATATTAAGATTGTGTTGAAATTTGAAAAAAATCCATCGAAGGATATTTGAGCTACAGTAGGACATTCAATGAAATCACGAAATTTTGACGAACAAAGTCCCATAACTCTGGAACGACAATTCAGAATTCCGTCAAAAACGAAAGGGGATCAGGGTTTATCAATATTAAGATTGTGTTAAAATTTGAAGAAAATCTGTCAAAGGATATTTGACGTAGCGTACGACATTAACAGACGGACGGACGGACGGACAGACGGACGGACGGACGGACGGACAGACGCGGGGTATACCATAATACGTCCCGTCATAGACGGGCGTATAAAAACCGTCGGAGACGGGTGATGCTCCCCAAAGGTTTTTTTTGTCACAATATTGCACTATATATTTAGATAAAAGGAAACATCTTGAGGGGCATAACTGCGGACAAAATAATACGATGGATGGTTTAGCAACTTAAAATTTTCAAATGGCCATAACTCTCTAAATAAATCATCTAACCAGAATCCACAAATAACATGTGCATCTCCTCAAGGCAGTTAAGCTTCTCATAAAGCTTCATTGAGTTCCAGTCAGTAGTTGGGGAGAAATAGCCCGGACAAGAATTGCACTATATGTACAGTTTGTAGAAAATTTCAAAGGGCCATAACTCTGTGAAAAATCATCCGACCATAACTGGCTGATAAAATGCACATCTCCTGTTGGTAGTGAAGCTTCCCATAAAGTTTCATTGAATTCCCGTAATAAGTTGCTGAGAATTAGCTCGGACAAGAATTGCACTGTATGTACAATGGAAAAGGCTATAACTCTGTGAAAAATCATCCAGTGAGAACCGGCTGATAATATGCACATCTCCTCTTGGTAGTGAAGCTTCCCATAAAGTTTCATTGAATTCCAGTCATTAGTTGCTGAGAAATAGCCCGGACAAGAATTGCACTACATGTACAGTTAATGTGAATTTTCAAAGGGCCATAACTCTGTGAAAAATCATCCGACCAGAAGCCGCTGATAATATGCACATGTCCTCTTGGTAGCGAAGCTTCCCATAAAGTTTCATTGAATTCCGGTCAATAGTTGCTGAGAAATAGCCCGGACAAGAATTGCACTATATGAACAGTTAATGGAATATTTCAAAGGGCCATAACTCTGTGAAAAATCATCCGACCAGAACCGGCTGAAAATGTGCACATCTCCTTTTGGTAGTGAAGTTTCCCATAAAGTTTCATTGAATTCCGGTCATTAGTTGCTGAGAAATAGCCCGGACAAAAATTGTGCATCGACGGACGCACACACACACGCACGGACAGACGAAGCGGCGACTATATGCTCCTCCAAAAATAAATTTTGGGGGAGCATAAAAATATAATCAAGCATTAATTTCACTGTTAGATGTTTATCATTTCATAACAAGTATAAATCAAACAAAACAATAATGTGTTCAAATTAAGTGATGTAAAAATATATATATTTTTCATTAAAGGCCAATTTATTGGTGAAAACACAAGAAAAATAAGGGAATGCTACGTTATAAAAAGAATCCAAATCAAAGACATAGAACATAAAATATCTCAATTTGCAGATGCTACATCTCTGCTACTTGACGGATCAGAATTATTCCTTAATTTTACCTACACTTGCTTTACGAATTTTCAAGGTTCTCTATAACAAAACAAATTTAAATGTAATAGACTCAATGAGGTATTGCACTAGATCAATAAAAACTAAATAGAAACTGACATGGGGAGCTACAACTTGTAAAGTTCTTGGGATAATCTTTGATATTTACTTAGAAAAGATGGTAATAACACATTTTGATAACAAAATTGACAGAATTAAAAGTGCAATAGGTAAGTCATTGAAATTGTAGAAATATTACAAGTTTAAGCTATAATGTAATTATTATACAAATGAGTGGATACCATTTATTTAACTGTAACAGACAACTGCCTTCAGATAACTTCTGCCAAGTCTGACATTCAGTTGTTCACAAGGAGATGTCAATTTTCATTAAACAAATTTTTTTCAAGCTACAATAACATACTTATGCCAAAGAATGGAACAATTTACGCAACTCTTACAGAGATTGCCCAAGGACCATTCCTATCAAGTTAATTAAAAAAAATCATGTGAATAATGAAAACATGACATTTAAAGAAATTATAGATTTTCGAGGATAAACAACAGAACAAGAGGGCCTGAAAGGCCCAAAGTCGCTCCCTTGAGATAAAAAGAAATGACCTGTTCTTTGCAGCCCAAGATATCTATGGAACAAATGTTCTAACCAAGTATCATGAAGAATGAACAACAAATGGCCCCTTGGCGGCCATGTTTTTTAACAGACCTGAACCATTTTTTAACTCTTCCAAGATATGTCCAAATTTCATGAAGATTTGGAAAAAAAAGGTGTCTTCTAGACTGTTCACATGTTGTCACTATATGCATATAAAGAAAACTGCCCCACTCCCTGACGGCCATGTTTTTTCACTGATCATGACCATTTTCAAACTCATCCGAGACATCCACATAACTAATGTTTTGACAAAATTTCATGATGATTAGGCAAAACATGTGACTTCTAGAGTGTTCACAAGCTTTTTTACTATATAAATATAAGGAAAAAGACCCCCCTACCCTGGCGGCCATCTTTTTTTACCAATCCAAACCATTATCGATCTCAACTGACCTATCCAGGTGTGGTAGTGCGGTCTCCTTCGCGTAGGCAAATGAACCGGTCACAGGACAGTTACAAGTTATGTAACTTTGCGGGCACTTATGTAATGCGGAAATATTTATTTGACATACTCTTATTTCCAGTCAGGATGAATATACTGACTGGTTGCAATTCCATTAACTAAAGGCGTTCAGTCAGGGACGCCTAAATACACTCAAAGAATTTATTTATAAGTGAAAACCAAGGCAGGTTTAACAAAAAAAACTAATTTTTATTCCAAGAACTCGGAAAATGAAGAACAATGACAGAAAATTAAGAACAGGTACAAGCCAAGTCTAAAGAATCTAAGTATCGTTACAAAAATGAACAACATACAGCAAATACATTAATGAATGTAAAAAGAAGTTCAAAATCTGTCCAAAAAAAACTGATATAAATATACGTTACTGTTAGTCTAGAAAGTGCTTCAAAAATCTTGTTTACAAAATAGGTCTAATTTAATCTAAAGAACAATATTTATGGAGATTAGGAAACTTCAGTGAATCAAATGTAGAAATAAGAAAAATTTACTACAGTTATTGAAATAGAATCGAGTCTTTCTAATTTAGAAAATGCCAAATAAAAATAATCTAAATAATAAGAATAATTTAGAAAATAATGCCAAAATATCTTGATGCTGGTGTTAAAAGTAATTTAGAGTTTAGTTATTTCAAATTCCAACCTTTTTCAAGAGCTGTTAACTTTTCAAGAAAGCATCAAGAGGAGGTGTTTAAATCAGCCCAAACAGCTTATTTTATACAGTTCAGAAGAGAATAATGGCAGAGTAGTCAATTTTCCCTCAGAACAGTGCATTTATTAATGATCAATATCTTCCCAAATTCCAGAGCAGAACTAAAAATAGATAACTGAACCAGGTTAAACAAGGGAGATAAATACTGCATAAATACTGCAAAATCATGTACATGTTTTCTTTGTTTTAGTTATCTCATAGTTGAAAGGCTTATCATAAGTGTTAATGACTAAAACAGTTATGTTAACTATGATCATTCTGTGTTATGAAAAAATACATAACACAGTTAATGTCACATCATATTGACATAATAAAACCAAACTTTACTACACAGGAAACCAATGTTCTGACCAAATTTCATGATGATTGAGCAAACTAGAAAGTTAACAAGATTTTACTATAGCCATATAAGGAAAAATGCCCCGCCCCTTGGCAGCCATGATTTTCAAGCCAAGGTTACAATTTTTGAACTCATCCAAGATATCATTAGGACAAATCATCTGAGCAAGTTTCATGAAGATCCGAAAATAAATGTGGCCTCTAGAGTGTTAACAAGGTTTTACTATAGCCATATAAGGAAAAATGCCACGCCCCCTGGCGGCCATGTTTTTCAAGCAACCGACATCATTTTCGAACTCGTCCAAGATATCATTGGGATGAATCTTCTGGCCCAGTTTTATGAGGATCGGACAATAAATGTGGCCTCTAGAGTGTTAACAAGATTTTACTATAGCCATATAAGGAAAAATGCCCTGCCCCTTGGCAGCCATGATTTTCAAGCCAAGGTTACCATTTTTGAACTCATCCAAGATATCATTGGGACAAATCATCTCAGCAAGTTTCATGAAGATCAGAAAATAAATGTGGCCTCTAGAGTGTTAACAAGGTTTTAATAAGGCCATAAAAGGAAAAATTCCCCGCCCCCTGGCGGCCATGTTTTTCAACCAACCAACATCATTTTCGAACTCGTCCAAGATATCATTCGGATGAATCTTTTGACCAAGTTTTATGAGGATCGGACAATAAATGTGGCCTCTAGAGTGTTAACAAGATTTTACTATAGCCATATAAGGAAAAATGCCCCGCCCCTTGGCAGCCATGTTTTTCAAGCAAACCTAACCATTTTCGAACTCATCCAAGATATCATTGAGACCAATCTTCTGACCAAATTTCATGAAGATTGTACAATAAATGTGGCCTCTAGATAGTTAACAAGTCAATGTTGACGCCGCACAAGGCACGATGGACGACGGACAAAAGGCGATCACAAAAGCTCACCATGAGCAAGTTGTGCTCAGGTGAGTTAAAAATGGCATTAACAAAATCTCACACCAAACACATGATCAGGTGAGCTAAATGCCGTTTCTCAACTTCTAGGCTCTTAGCTGTACCTGGTTTGGTGTAGGGTCCTCCCAGAAGGCTGGAATGTTGACCATCTTGCCAGAGTAGCTGGAGGTCCAGGGTTTCAAACTGATACACAGGTCATGTTCATTACACTGCCACTTCTTCATGCAGTGGCGACAGAATGACTGCAGTCAAATAAAAATATTTTAAGCAATTTGGCTCCAGAAAACCAAACAATATTTACAAATGTGTAAGAATCACTGAAGCACCAACAACTCAGTTGTTATTACACCCGTGTTTAACTCTGACCTGCTTTATGAAGACAGTGGCCATTATATTTCACAACCAAAATTATTTTTCAACTGTGTTTAACAGTCGTACAACAGTCAATTGGAGATGCAAAAAGTAAAGAGTTTGTGTTGTATGCTTGGCACCTCTATCACCATGGTGCCCACCATGCATAAGCAAATAATGGTGTGTAGGGGTTGGTTTATCTGTGATTATTATGCAAACATCTTCCAAATAAAATAAGTCAAAGTATGTTACACATTTCTTATTATTTCGCTTGAGAGAGATGGTATGTGGTTTACAACATATTGTTGCATTATACCCATGATGCTACACTTGTGACTGAATTTTACCTGTATCTAATTAGAGCTTTGGTAAGCTTCTCATTGTATAAATAATAATGTTAGTGTGATGTATATGTGCATAGTATGGGTGCTTAGCTAAACATGATATTTCATAGTTTATTTATTACATATAAATGCAAGAATTAAATACAAATGTACCTGCATAGTACTTACACTTATTATAAGTGTTCTAAATTGTGATTTTAATCTTTGTAAAAGGATGCCAACCAGCCAACTTACTTAAGTGTTCCCCTGCCTAAGCGTCCTTTTTTACCACATTCCTTAACTGGCTGTTTAAGTCTGGTTTGACTGAATTGTATTGTAAAAGGACTATAATTCGTATAAATCTGTCAACTTCTTAAAGATCATCTACACATTAATATCATTAAACTGTGAAAGTTTTAGTGAGATCCATCGAGTACTAAAAGAAAAGTTCAACACATAATTTCAGGACTAATAATGCTTTTGCTGCCAATACTTCTATCTTAAAGATTATCTACACATTTAGGTCATAAAACTATCACGATTTTAGTTGATCAATAATTTCTGTAACAATATAATTGGTTATCATAGAAACAACAATCTTTGCCTTACATACAACTTAAATAATATTCATATTCCTGATTTGATTGTCTATCCGCATACTTTGTTACATCAACCTTGCTTGATTACTTTTTGAGTAATCAAAGGATCCAGATGTTAGTTTTTTTTATTATTTCTGGAACAAAAGAAACCACAATTGTCTTCCAAAACAAGAGATGTGTTTGTCAGAAACAAAATGCCCCCTTCTGCCCCGCTTTGAAGCCATAAATTTGACATTTGACCTTAAAGAATGACCTTGACCTTTCACCACTCAAAATGTGCAGTTCCATGAGATACACATGCATGCAAAATATCAAGTTGCTATCTTCAATATTGAAAAAGTTATGACCAATATTAAAGTCTTCCGACAGACGGACAGACTTTGACGGACGGACAGTGCGATCACTATGCCCTCCTTTGAGGGGCATAAAAAACCGATGTGATATTAGAATTCCAAAACCTTATGCACTTTCTGAAATATTGCAGGTTCAAGATGGCCCAGGGTTAAACTGATAGTCCCATCTGGAGATATATGTTATATGGGACTATTGTAGCTTGAAAAAGGGAGAAGACAGACAAATTTCAAATGTTCAGAAAGTGGACTTATTTTGTATTAACCAATCTGTCTGTTTATACTTCTTATTTCTTATGGGGTACATACATTTGAGCACTGTGCACATTTGAATCTCTTCACTTCCTCATCCACTACCAGAGCTAGGCTGCACTCTGGGCACCTATAATACAGCATGAAGTACCATATGAACCTTGCTTAGAAAACAGGGCTTAACGCATGTGCTTATAGTGTCGTCAGAGATTAGTCAGAGACGACACTTTCGGTCATAACTTTAATTTTGCTGAGAAGAGACTTACTTACAACAAACCATTACAGCGGAATGTCATCTCTGATTAGTCTGTGCATGCTGCACAGGCTTATATGGAAAAATACTTGACGCACAGGCATTAAACCCAGTTTCTCAGGGCAAGGCCAGATATACCTTCCTCAGGTTGCATTGTTGAAATAAACAATAAACCATGCTTTATATTCTAAGTTTTCTTCACAGGACATTACATAAGAAACCAATTATTTTATAGGATGTACACTTAATTGTACATTTTGTTCAATGTTACATTTTAGTTAAAACAAGAGGGCCAAAAAGGCCCAAGTCGCTCACCTGAGATATAAAGAGAAATGACCTGTTCTTTGCAGCCCAAAATATCAATAGAACAAATATTTATGAAGAATGAACAACAAATGGCCGCCTGGCGGCCATGTTTTCAACAGACTGGAAGCATTTTTTAACTCGTCCAAGATATTATTGGGAACATTTTCTGACAAAGTTTCATGAAGATCCAACAATAAATTTGGCCTCTACAGTGTTAACAAGGCACATATTCATGTGCACAACGGAAGACAGACAATTGACAAAAGGTGATCACAAAAGTTCACCATGAGCAAAAAATATTATGCTCATAAAGATTGTCACCATGTGTGAAGATCAGCAAGTGTCATTCAGATTGAACTAAAAATGTGACTAAAAATATTCACAATCTTTCATTATAAACAACTGTGGAAGTGCTATCTTATTCGCTTACGCAAGTGAACCGGTCACGGAACGGTCACAAGTTATGTAACTTTGTGAGCACTTATGTAATACCGAAAAATTTAAATAGTCTAATTAAAGAACGCTTATTTCCGGTCAGGATAACACCACTGACTGGTTGTAATCTAATTAACTAAAGGCGTCCAGTCAGATACGCCTGAATACACTCAAAGAATTTATCTATGGTGAAAACCAAAGCAGCTTTAACGAAAATAAGTAAATTTTATTCTAAGAACTAGAAAAATGAAGAACATTGACAGACAATTAAGAACAGGTACAAGCCAAGTCTAAAATATCTAAGCATCGTTAAAAAGGAACACATACAGCAAATACCTTAATGAATGTAAAAAGAAGCCTGTTTAAACTTTTACTCTTATATAAAAGAAGGTGTATTTTCTCAAACCGTCATTGCTATGAATATTAAACCGGTTATATTTACCATTTTTATAACCTTTTCTGTACATATTGTATCATATAACAGAAGGGAATAGTAACAATATATACTGTGAACTCATTACAATCCAATATTGAGTAAGGAGATTATTCATATCCATGTCTATTCATATACATTGGAAACCCTCTAAACTGGTTCCTCTCTATACCGGAATCCTCTCTAAACCGTACAATATGTCCGGTTCCATTTTTTCCCCTATAAAACCCTGCGTAAAATATCTCCTCAAGACAGGTCAATTCCGAATACTGGTCATTCTTTGAATAAAAATTGGGTAATTCCATACGTAATCATGTACCTTTCTAAATTGGTCTGAACCGGTTTATTGCACCTCAGACCTAGAGACAAAAACTTGTGAAAGCGGATTACAGACGCGTGAAATTAAAAAAGGTGGTCAAATTTTTGCAAACTGTAACAAGAGGGCCTGAAAGGCCCAAAGTCGTTCACCTGAGATTCAAAGGAACTGACCTGTTCTGTGCAGCCCAAGATGTCATTAGAACAAAATGTTCTTACCAACTTTCATGACTAGTGGACACCCTGGCAGCCACGTTTTTCAACAGACCAGAACCATTTTCAAACACATCCAAGATATAATTTAAACAAATATACTGACAAAGTTTCATGAAGATTCATAAGTCCATATAAAGAAAAATGCTCCGCCCACTGGTGGCCATGTTTTTCAAGCAACTGAAACGATTTTCGAACTTGTCCAAGATATCATTAAGACAAATCTTCTGACAAAGTTACACGATGATCATACAATAAATATGGTTTCTACAGTGTTAACAGGGTTTTACTATAGCTATATAAGGAAAAATGCCACGCCCCCTTGGCGGCCATATTTTTCCACTAACCGAAACCATTTTTGAACTCATCCAAGATATCATTGGGACAAATCGTATGACCAAGTTTCATGATGATCAGACAATAAATGTGGCCTCTAGAGTGTTAATAAGGTTTTACAAATGCAATATATAGCCAAATTAGGAAAAATGCCCCGCTCCCTGGTGGCCATGTTTTTAAAGCAACTGAAACCATATTTATACTCATCCAAGATATCATTGGGGCAAATCTTCTGACCAAGTTTGATGAAGATCGGAAAATAAATGTGGCCTCTAGAGTGTTAACAAGGTTTTACTAAAGTCATATAAGGAAAATTGCCCCGCCCCCTGGCAGCCATGTTTTTCAAGCAACCGGCATCATTTTTGAACTCGTCCCAGATATTATTGGGATGAATCTTCTGACCAAGTTTCATAAAGATCGGACAATAAATGTGGCCTCTAGAGTGTCAACAAGGTTTTAACAAGGGAGTTAACTACCAGTATTAGAAATTATGTAAAGGTTATCTTTCTTAAACATTAGACTGTTCACATGTTTCACTATAAACATATAGAGAAAACTGCCCCGCCCGCTAGCGGCAATGTTTTTTCACCGATCTGGACCATTTTCGAACTCGTCCGAGATATCAATGAAACCAATGTTTTGACCAAGTTTCATGATGATTGGTCAATAATTGCGACTTCTAGAGTGTTCACAAGGTGTCTCTTTAGCCATATAAGGAATACCGCCCCGCCCCCTGGTGGCCATGTTTTTCAATGGACTGGAACCATTTTTGAACTCAACCAACATATCATTTAGACAAACATTTTGACAAAGTTGCATGAAGATGGAGCATTAAGTGTGACTTCTAAAGTGTTCACAAGGTTTTTCTTTTTTTTAACTTAGTGACCTAGTTTTTGAACCAGCCTGACCCAGTTTCGATCTCAGTCGAGGTATCAAAGGGACAAATGTTCTAACCAAGTTTCATGAAAATTGGACAATAAATGTGGCCTCTGGAGTGTTCACCAGGCAAAATGTTGACGACGCACAATGGACGACAGACAAAAGGTGATCACAAAAGCACACCATGAGCATGTTGTGCTCAGGTCAGCTAAAAACAACACACAAGTTAAATGCTATCGCTTTACAAATTTTGATTCAAAATCTAATATATTAATAATGACCATAGGCATTCAAAAAGGATTATTTGTAAGCTCAAATGAAACAAGAGGGAAAGAGGCCCTATATTGCTCACCTGGGACCAACACCATCATACATGTTCAGAGCAGATTTTGTATGTGTCATGTTCCATTTTAGAACTCAGAACTTATAACTTTTTTATTTCATTACAATTAATGTTTTAAGCAAGTTTTATAATTAATGGTAAAACATGTAGGTTCATAAGCATTCACTTAGTTTCACATTTCATGTAGGGAAATAAGGAAACCTGCCCCAACCTCTGACAGCCTTGTTTTTCAAAGAACCAGAACCATTTTCAAACTTATCCAAGAAAACATGTAATTGTTATAACAAATTATCTGAGAAGCCATAGAAAGAAAACTGCTCACCCCCCCCCCCCCCCTGACTGCAACCAATATTGAAACTTGGCCTAAATAAATGTATTATTAAAACATGTTCTGTTAAATGTTTCATGAAATTTTGAGAAAAATGTTGACTTCAATGTCCTCAAGCCTTTTCTTTAGTTGATAATGACCTTAATTGTGACAAGACATGAACCAGAAAGAAACATCATAAGGACCAATATTCTTACCAAAAATGATGACGATTCGGCAATAAATGTGGCCTCTATAATGTTCACAAGATAAATGTTAACAATGTACAACACAATGTTTGCAGACAAAAAGTGATACCAATAGATCGCCATTAACTTGTTGTTCTCAGATGAGTTAAAAAGATATCCCAATTGATATCCTAAATTGGCCTACTTTGTTCGCTCCGCAGTGTACTTACTTGACAACATCTGACATCTGTTCCAGGGCCTCCATTGTCTCCTTGTTCCACTTGTCCTCTAGCAGCTCTATCACCATCACAGGGTGAACCTTCCTCAGCTCACCTGCAGGAAACAACACCTCTCATCAGCATCAGCAGCACCCTCATCATTATCATCAGCATTATAATTATTAAATCATCATCATCATCATCATCATCATCATCATCATGATGATCATCATCATCAATATCAAGGTCGCCGTGGTGTAATGGATATGGTGTCCGCCTAGCGACCGGGAGGTCACAGGTTCGATCCCCGCTGTGGGAGCGTTCTTTCGATCTCCCATATAGACACCAAGTACTGGTTCTAGGCCCAGGAAACGGACTCGAGAGCATTTCAAATAAGTAGGAATTACTTTCTATGCAATCGAGCTAAAATAAATAGGTTTAAACTAAACTAATATCAATATCATCATCATCATCATCATCTTCATCATCATCATCATCATCATCATCATCATCATCATCAAGCGCCATTCTTGCTGCTTATTTGAGCATAATTCATTGTTTTATCAAAAATATCCATTATAAATGCATGCTATTTTCCAGAATGCTCAACACTATTAACTTGAAGGTTGGAAGGGCTGTTGTCAACATACGGAAAAGTAACTAATCGTTGGTGTTAGCTAGCAGCAGTTTTTAAATCAATAAAATCTTTGAATACAATTTAAACAAGAGGGCCTTAAATGGACTGTCAACCGGGATTGACGAAAAAAGAAAAGTTCTAAAATACCGTATTGTTTTACAATTATTAGTTTATATTGATTAAAATATCATGACCTTTCTTTTTTCGTTAATCGCAGTTGACGGTCCCTTTAAGGCCCAAAGTCGCCCTCCTCAGAAACAAAGGAACTGACTTAGTCTGTGCAGCCCAAGATATCATTTAGAACAAATGTTCTGTTTAAGTTTCATAAAGAGTGAACTATAAACGTAACTTTTAGAGTGCTATCAAGATTTCACTACAGCCATATAAGGACCAACTCCCCGTCCCCCGGTGGCCATTGTTTAAACAGAATGGAACCATTTTCAAACTCGTCCAAGATAACATAAAAACAAATATTCTGACCAAGTTTCATGAAGATTGGACAATAAATGTGACTTGAAGAGTATTAAAAAGTTTTCACTATAGCAATAAAAGGAAAAATGACCTGCCCCATGGTGGACATGTTTTTCAACCAACCAGAACCATTTTTAAATTCGTCCAAGATATCATTGGGGCTAATCTTCTGTCTTAGTTTCATGATGATCGGACAATAACTCTAGAGTGTTAACAAAGTTTTACTTTAGCCATTTAAGGAAAAATGCCCCGCCACCTGGCGGCCATTATTTTAAACCAACCTGAGCCATTTTCGAACTCATCCATGATATCATAGGGACAAATCTTTTGACCAAGTTTCATGAAGACTGGACACTAAATGTGGCTTCTAATGTGTTAACATTGTTTCAATATAGCTATACAGTCGAAACTGACCTAACGGCCACCTGAATTTACTGGTCACCTGTAGACAACGGTCAGTCTGGAATCCCTCCAACGAAAAACACTCTATATTACACCTGAATTTAACGGCCACCTGGCCATAACGGCCAACGGCCACTATATTCAACACCGAAAGTCATGTTTGAACTGAAATCAACGGTCACGCGTCAGTCGTCTCGAGTCGCGAAAATTAAAAACACTGCACATCATTTGTCCGTCTAGTTTGCGGTTAGAGCGTTGATAGCGGTAATTGCCTTTGATATTATAAAAGCGGCCCGCTGCGAGTAAACAAATAATAAGGTGTTGAGAAGGTTTGTTTTCCGGGAGTAATTGTGGGGGTTTCTTCAACAGAAAATATGTCAGAGTTTTGACACGTTTAAAGTAATAATTGCTAATTAAATGACCGCTAATTAGTACATTGTACTTACAACATTGAGTATCGATTTTAAAATAACATTTTCGGATCATTCTTTAAAAGAGCTTTCTAGCATTCACAACACTTTTAAAAGCAATCGGAATAATAAATCATGGAATAACAATGAGTGGTGAACGTAAATTCCTCACATTATAGAAGCGAGTCAAGTGTTTGAAACTGTTTGAATCTGGAAAAAGTTCGCGTGTAATAGCAAGTGAGCTCTGTGTTGGACGTACGCAAGTGCAGAGTGTGCTTAAGCGTAAGCGAGAAATTATGGAGGAGTATGAATCAAATGCAAATGTGAGTTTGAAGCGTTGTATTTTGTATGAGGTTGTTGAATTAAAATGCTTTTTGTGTGATGTTTGCGAACGAATAAATTTTAACACACTTATTGCGTCTTTTTCTTTTAATTAGAATGGTACAATATCACCGTACTATCGGTTTATGAAAGCGAATCCGCTTTTAAGACTTGTACGGACGTGACGTCAACGGCACGTGTCAAGTTGTTCACTGAATGATTGAGATGCATGAGTAAACAATTATACTAGCGTTGATAAAGTCATTGCTTTAGTTTAATGACAATATGAAATTAAATCAATCTATAAGGTATTATTCTGTATTATTCAATGTAAGTAAATTCTGTTATTATGCTTAGTTTACGGCAATCAGCATTTGTTTAACACTGTATTATAACGACTGGGTGAGGTAACGACGTAGCAATACTACCAACTGACAAACCATCTTAAAATTGTGATCCGAATTCAACGGTCACCTGTGGACAATGGTCACTTTGGTCATTTCCCTTGACTGACCGCTGAATTCAGGTTTGACTGTATATAGCTATTTAAGACAAAATGTCCCTCCCCCTTGTGGCCATGTTTTTAAAGCAACCTGAACCATTTTTGAACTCGTCCAAGATATCATTGGGACAAATGTTTTGACAAAGTTTCATGATGATAAGAAAATAAATAAGGCCTCTAGAGTTTTAACAAGGTTTTTCTACAGCCATAAAAGGAAAAATGCCCCTCACCCTTGCAGCCACGTTTTTCAACCAAACGGAACCATTTTTAAACTCATCGAAGATATGACTGGGAAAAAAAATTTTGACCAAATTTCATAAAGATCGGAAAATAAATTGTAGCCTCTAGAGTGTTCTCAAGGCAAAATGATGACGATGCAAAACAGACAAAAGGCGATCACAAGCTCACCATTAGCACATTGTGCTCAAGTGAGCTTAAATCAAGTCCTTGTTCGGATTTGCAAACTTTGTAATTGCCAGCTCTTTTTGCTTAATTTGAGTTGCAAAAGTAGATGAACAAGTGGCGACTGAACAGGCTAATCTGGGACAACACTTTCCTCACATGCATTAAAACCCATTATCACAGAGGGATGCTGAAATGTATTAAATGACCTACTGATAGGCAGGGAGCTATTGCAGTCCAGCTTTGGACATCCAACGGAGCCTTTCTTCTCTCCTGTTAGCACCTGCTTTGTTTTCTTTGTGGCGCACTCGTTGCAAGCAAAGTGGCCTTCACAGCATTCAATTAAACTGAGGTGGCTAAAAAGGCTGTCACAGCCCTGGCATGCTAGTTTCACAGGGGGCGTGGCAGCTGTAAAGTAATTAGTGGGATTATGCAACTCATTCTTGCACTCATAAGAATAATATCCAATACATATATGGATATTGACACTCCATTGAAAAGAGGGATTGCTCTCAATAAGGCAACTCTATTTACAATGCAGACCAAGGAAAATGAGTGTAGATATAAGTTTAACAGTCAGAAGGGCCTTCAAATGCTTAAATACAATTATTAACCTACTTTTAAGCTTAGCAACAGGAATTGTCATAGGCTCATCTTCTGGAATCCATTCTTCAAGCACTGACTGCAAAAAATGAATATAAAGAAAATATGAAACAAGGGCTGTTTGTAAAACATGCATGCCCCCCATATGGGCTCTAAGTTGTAGTGACAGCCATTTTGTAAATATGTTTTTTGTCCCTGTGACCTTTGACCTAGTGACCTGAAAATCAATAGGGGTCATCTGCGAGTCATGATCAATGTACCTATGAAGTTTCATGATCCTAGCCATAAGCTTTCCTGAGTTATCATCAGGAAACCATTTTACTATTTCGGGTCACTGTGACCTTGACCTTTGACCTAGTGACCTGAAAATCAATAGGGGTCATCTGCCAGTCATGATCAATGTACCTATCAAGTTTCATGATCCTTGGCATAAGCGTTCTTGAGTTATCATCCGGAAACCATTTTACTATTTCGGGTCAGCGTGACCTTGACCTTTGACCTAGTGACATAAAAATCAATAGGGGTCATCTGCTAGTCATGATCAATCTACCTATCAAGTTTCATGATCCTAGGCATAAGGGTTCTTGAATTATCATCCGGAAACCATTTTACTATTTCGGGTCACCGTGACCTTGACCTTTGACCTAGTGACCTGAAAATCAATAGGGGTCATCTGCTAGTCATGATCAATCTACCCATGAAGTTTCATGATCCTAGGCATAGCGTTCTTGAATTATCATCCGGAAACCATTTTACTATTTCGGGTCACAGTGACCTTGACCTTTGACCTAGTGACCTCAAAATCAATAGGGGTCATCTGTGAGTCATGATCAATGTACCTATGAAGTTTCATGATCCTAGGCCTAAGCGTTCTTGAGTTATCGTCTGACAACCACCTGGTGGACGGACCGACCGACAGACAGACCGACCGACAGACCGACATGAGCAAAGCAATATACCCCCTCTTCTTCGAAGGGGGGCATAATAATAGTCAGATGTATTAAATTATGCTTTGTAGGTAAAGGTGAGAGAAGCAATTATGTCTCTATGAGAAATTGCAACACTTGATTATTCTCCACATTAGTTTTTTTTCAACATTTTCTATGAGGACACAGTTTAGCCACTTCATGATTGTCTTTACAGCTGGTTTCAGAGTTGCTGGCATGGTGACACATGTGATATTTACCGTGTGTAAATATGTTAAGGAAGCATTATCTGTACGAAATGCTATTTTAAATAATACCACTGAATTATAGTTTGACTTTCTTCAAAGAAGTGTATGTATCACTTTGCAGTCACTGATAGTATTTGTAATACATTGTCCTTACTGCCTTTAACATTATTATGTTTCTCCTTGTCAAAATCGTTGTTTATCTCGGTTCTTATTTTGTTTAGAAATGTCATTTCATTGAATTTAGTTCTGAAATGTCATTTTACTTACTAACATATATACATCATTATATTGATTTGGTTACCTACTATAGTATAAGGATACGTGACATTACTTTATTTATAATTATATGCATTAAAGACGATGTACTTATGTATAAGTCTTAATAAACTGTCTGTTCTGTTCTGTTCTGTTCATGTTACGACATGTATACACAATTTTGTATGAACACCTATAAAGGGCAATAACTCCTCAAGAAAGTGAGTTATTGTTCTTTCACTGCAAATCTCCTAAATATGATCTGTCAATCAAGTTTGAAATCAATAGCTTTCAAAATGATTATGTTCATAATCAGTTTTGATTTGGAGAACTTCTCCAAATCAAAACAGTGCTACAGCTAGGATTTGAAAAGGGCAGGGGGGCTTTTTTGTCAAAAGGGCACTTTCGAAGCGCAGTATTTTGTGAAAAGGGCACTTTCGACGCGCAGTATTTTGTGAAAAGGGTATATTCGAGCGCGCGGGTGTTTCTGGAATGCTTTCTATTGCATGTTAATATATATGTTATAAATAATTTATTATTCCCATTATTATTAAACCATTCAAATATAATGTCTACAATGAGGATTAAACTAATTACAATGTAATAAGAGATTTATGAATTATCATATGTAAAAAAAAAGCGGAGGTTCGGGAGGGCAGGGCGGAGGTTCGGGAGGGCAGGGCGCGGGGCCCTTCGATTTAGGCCTAGCTGGAGCACTGTGAGAAGTTATAGATCACATCATAATGACAAAATACCAATCATTTAAAGATCATCTAAATGTATTAAAACAACAGCAAACATGTTACTATACCTCAAACTCTTCTCTAGGCATTTGTTGCTGTATGGGATTCATTTCCCTTGTTGGAGTAAATTTAAACCTTGCCTTTCCTTTGAATGGCTGCTTGCCCTTTTTGCTGCTGTATGGATGGATACGCTGTTTCTTAGACTGCAACAGTCAATTGTTAACTCGATATGCAGTCAAAACACAGCCCTATTGGGTAGAACTATTTCTTAAGTTTGGCAGGGCAACTTAATATCTTAATGTTCATGTAATTTCAGGAAGTGTGTAAATGAAGATCATTTGGAGCCTAGGTCATTTAACCCTTTAAATGATACTATGACTTAAAAAAAAAAAATTAAATTAACTAGTGACATACGTTATCGCACAAATGACCCAATTCATCCAATACATCATGCAAAACTAAGTTTTATAAAGATAGGGCTATAGTTCAACTTTGTCAGAAGGCACTGGCATTTCAGTTTCAAGGTTTCCAAAAATGGAAGCTCCCTATTTATGAAGTTTTATCTAGGTACCTCATTATAAATAAGATATGAACTGAAATAACATTCACAAGAGCAATAGCTATAAGATAATGAGATGCTATGGATCTCATGCGTTCTCATGCACTGCACTTTCTCTGATTTAGATCTACCCTCTTAAGTTCTAAGTTGACATCTCTTATAATTTTCAAGAAATACTCTGGAAAAAGGTATATAAACTAATTATAAGACATATCTTTAACTTTAGCATTCACCTCTCTAAATCAGAGTGAATGGACTGATTTATTAATATTTTATAAATGCATAAATCATTGTGTGCACAAATGAACAAAAATATTTTAAAATCTCACACAAAAATAAGACTTACACACCACACTTATACTGTCACAGTCTAAAGATAGATTTAATGAATTCAAGGGATTCAACAATGACTAAAAAAGGCAGTCAAACTAAATGCATCAATTTGGCAGTAAAAAATATTGGGTAAATTCTATACACATGCATGTACCAATCTGTCATTTGTCTGTCCTTGATATAAGATAGTTTGTTCGTCAATTTAAAGAATCATCTAACTGACTGATTTTCAGATTTCTTGTATTCAACAAAATTTTCAGTCTTTTGAAATAAATGACATAAGTAATCTTGACATGCTCAGTGTAATGATCTTGACATGCAAAGTGGCATGATCTTGACATACTCAGTGGCATGATCTTAACATACACAGTGGAATGATCTTGACATACACAGTGGAATGTTCTTGACATACACAGGGGCATGACTTTGACATACTCAGTGGCATGACTTTGACATACTCAGTGGAATAATCTTGACACGCACAGTAGAATGATCTTGACATACACAGTGGCATGACTTTGACATACTCAGTGGAATGATCTTGACACGCACAGTGAAATGATCTTGACATGCACAGTGGCATAATCTTGACATGCACAGTGGCATGATCTTGACATGCAAAGTGGCATCATCTTGACATACAAAGTGGTATGTTCTTGACATGCACAGTGACATGATCTTGACACGCACAGTGGCATGATCTTGACATGCAAAGTGGCATCATCTTGACATGCTCAGTGGAATGATTTTGACATGCAAAGTGGCATCATCTTGACATGCACAGTGGCGTGATCTTGAAATCCTCAGTGACATGATCTTGACATGCACAGTGGAATGATCTTGACATGCTAAGTGACATGATCTTGACATGCACAGTTGCATGATCTTTACATGCTCAGTGACATGATCTTGACATGCAAAGTGGCATGATCTTGACATGCACAGTGGAATGATTTTGACATGCAAAGTGGCATCATCTTGAAATGCAAAGTTGCATCATCTTGACATCCAAAGTGGCATGATCTTGACATGCACAGAGGCATGATCTTGACACGCACAGTGGCATGTTCTTGACATGCTCAGTGGCATGATCTTGACCGTCTCAGTGACATGATCTTGACATGCAAAGTGGCATCATCTTGACATGCACAGTGGCATGTTCTTGACATGCACAGTGGCATCATCTTGACATGCAAAGTTGCATGTTCTTGATATGCAGAGTGGCATCATCTTGACATGCTCAGTGACATGATCTTGACATGCACAGTGGCATGTTCTTGACATGCTCAGTGGCATGATCTTGGCATGCAAAGTGGCATGATCTTGACATGCTCAGTGGTATGTTCTTGACATGCTCAGTGGTATGTTCTTGACATGCAAAGTGGCATGTTCTTGACATGCACAGTGGCATGATCTTGACATGCCCAGTGGCATGATGATCTTGTCCCCAATTGACATGCTCAGTGGCATGACCTTGACAACATTCATGCCACATGCAACCCTAGAGTCGTCTAGATATTACATATTCTAGTTGCATTACCCATAGCTAAATTTATTCTTAAGTAATTGAACAGAAACAATTAATTTACTAAACGTTTCCTTGACCATGACCCCTTCCACTCCATATGCAAACCCAACCTAAATCTGAATACAACTTATTTATGCATGATGTTTTATCACAATAGGGGATTTAGTTATCCAGAAAATAATGATCTTTAAAAATTGAAGCAAGTTTTCAACATCACCATCTATCAGGAAATCGGCACCTAGAGGACATTTAAATCACCGCTGATTTCAAATTACTCATCTGGAAACACTATGAAATCAACATACTGTTGGTTCTGCATCGTAAGAAACATCATCTAAAGCTGACATTATATGATCAACAACTGCATCATCATCTGACACGACCTCTGCCAGAAAGCTGTCATCCAAGGCATCATCAACATCAAGGTCTGATTCAGGTGAAGTGAAGTCCAAACTGTGCCTAGGCTAGAAGATGAATTAAGTCATGCAACTTGCAAGCATTGTGAAAGAATGTTATATTATGCATTAACTAATAATGCTTTGTCAATATAAACATCCTTTGATATCGAAGATCCATAAATTAAATAATTTGCCAAATGCTATTTAAATTGGTCAATAAAACGTATATAGTGTAACAAGAGGGCCTAAAAGGCGCAAAGTCGCTCACCTGATATAACAAGATATTATTGGGACAAATCTTCTGACCAAGTTTCATGAAGATTGGAAAATAAATGTGGCCTCTAGAGTGTTAACAAGGTTTTACTATAGCCATATAAGGAAAAATGCCCCACCCCCTGGCAGCCATATTTTTCAACCAACCGGCATCATTTTTGGACTCGTCAAAGATATTATCGGGATGAATCTTCTGACCAAGTTTCATGAAGATCTGACAATAAATGTGGCCTATAGAGTGTTAACAAGATTTTACTATAGCCATATAAGGAAAAATGCCCCACCCCTTGGAAGCCATTTTTTTCAAGCAAACATAATTATTTTCGAACTCATCCAAGATATTATTGGGATGAATCTTCTGACCAAATTTCATGAAGATTGGACAATAAATGTGGCCTCTATAGTGTTAACAAGGTTTTACTATAGCCATATATAGCCATATATGGAAAAATGCCCCGCCCCTGGTGGCCATGTTTTTAAAGCAACCAAAACCATTTTCGAACTCATCCAAGATATTATTGAGACAAATCTTCTGACCAAGTTTCATGATGATCGGAAAATAAATGTGACCTCTAGAGTGTTAACAAGGTTTTACTATAGCCATATTAGGAAAAAAGCCCCGCCCCTGTGATGGCCATGTTTTTCAACCAACCAGCATCATTTTTTAACTTATCCAAGATTTTATTGGGATGAATCTTCTGACCGAGTTTCATGAAGATCGGACTATAAATGTGGCCTCTAGAGTGTTAACAAGATTTTACTATAGCCTTATAAAGCCATATAAGGAAAAATGCCCTGCCCCTTGGCGGCCATGTTTTTTAAGCAAAGGTTACAATTTTCGAGCTCATCCAATATCATAAAGACAAATCTTCTGACCATATTTCATGAAGATTGGACAATAAATGTGGCCTCTAGAGTGTTAACAATGTTTTACCAAAGCCATATAAGGAAAAATGCCCCGCCCTCTGGTGGCCATGTTTTTCAACTAACAGGCATAATTTTCGAACTCGTCAAAGATATTATTGGGATGAATCTTCTGAACAAGTTTCATGAAGATTGGACAATAAATGTGGCCTCTAGAGGGTTAACAAGATTTTATTATAGCCATATAAAGTTATATAAGGAAAAATGCCCCGCCCCTTGGCAGCCATGTTTTTCAAGCAAAGGTTACCATTTTTGAACTCATCCAAGATATCAGTGGGACAAATCTTCTGAGCAAGTTTCATGAAGATCGGAAAATAAATGTGGCCTCTAGAGTGTTAACAAGGTTTTACTATAGCCATATAAGGAAAAAATGCCTCACCCCTGGCGGCCATGTTCAGGGGTTCCACTGGCCCAAAAAAAGTTGTCGCCACTTTTTCGCGGCGTGAATACTGTTGGTTATTCCACCTTATTAATAAGAACAATCATTTTAAGAAACCTTACTACATTATTGTCATTTACTATATTATCACTTTAAAAAGTATGTTATTTCATAAAGAAAACAATAAGTACCTTTATAAGTCTTAATAAGCTTTATTTGTATATAAATAACATTTTTTTCAACTTGATAAACAACACGGATAACCAAAATAATATAATAATGTTAACATCAATGTATTAAACAGTATGCTGCATAAATGTTTCGAAAGTAATTATTTAAACATAAAATCACACCAATGTTCATCATTTGAAAGGGAATCAGAAAATAAAGCATCTCACTTCAAATTGTTTAACAGTTATATTTGGTCATTTGGACATGATATACATCAGCTTCTGTTGTTAACAAGTTTTCTGTGAGTGGTGGATGATTTCCAGGTTTAATTAAATGACTGTTGTTCACGCCTTTTTCCTGACAGAAAGGCCCAGATAATTGCCACAATCCATTCTAGTTGCCTAAAATAACATAAAACATATTTTTACAAACTATCAACATCAAACCAACTCATAAATGTCCCTATCTTTAAATGTCCGAATTTAACATATCCGAAATATAGTACATCGAGTGAATGTTTTATATTTAATTCAGAAATTGTTGTTATCTTAATCAATTTATATCCTTCCAAGAACATTACAATAATGAATCTATTAAACAGAAATGCTCACAAATACCTGTTGAAACAAGTTTTTATTTGTTGATGTGGAGGAATTAAATGCTTTTGCCAGCCCCATGGTTTTGATTTTAACAAAGAAATAGAGGCCCTAATAATCATTATAATTATTGATCGTCGTGACAGTTTGTCCCCGAGTTACTTAACTTATTGCTCAATATCATAAAGGAGCCGTTAATCCGATAATAACCCCCATAAAACTTGACAATAGCAGTAAAAACACCGTTTGTAACACTTACATGCTTCGGTGATTTCTAATGCACTCTGCACTGTAGGTCGCTTACATCATCGTAAATCAATATTTACAACTGACAGACGCTGGCCGCTGATGCTCGGTCGCGTGCTTTCGACTCGCAGTACATTTTCGGATAGGATTTTACCGATTTTTTGAAATTCGCCACTTTTAAAAAATTGGAGCCACATTTAAAAATTTAGCGCCATTTGGCGCCAATGGCGATCGACAGCGGAACCCCTGCATGTTTTTCAACCATATGGCATCATTTTCGAACTCGTACAAGATATTATTGGGATGAATCTTCTGACATGAAGATCAGACAATAAATGTGGCCTCTAGAGTGTTAACAAGATTTTACTATAGCCACATATAGCCCTGTAAGGAAAAATGACTGCCATTTGGAAGCCATGTTTTTCAAGCAAACATAACCATTTTCGAACTCATCCAAGATATCATTGAAACCAATCTTCTGACCAAATTCCATGACGATTGGTAAATAAATGTGGCCTCTAGAGAGTTAACAAGGCAAATGTTGAAGCCGCACAACGGACGATGGACAAAAAGCCGTCACAAAAGCTCACCATGAGCACGTTGTGCTCAGGTGAGCTAAAAAGGCAGCGGGTACTAACACATAAGGGTGTTTAATTAGCCCTGGCGGAGTGTTACACCAGTTTTGAATGCCAGATTTTTATCAACATAAAAGATTATTCTTCTTATGTAATTTATGCATCAATGTTATGTAGATGTTAACAGTTGGTAATACATTCTCTAATTTGCAAATTAATGATGATTTTTATGAATCTAGACAAACCTGGTAATGATTTAATCATGCTTACCTTTTTGTTGAATTTTTCTTCCAGTGCATTCTTCTGTTCCAATCCTATTTTAATACTGGAATTGTGACGTTCTGTATAGAAAAGATAGTTAAAAATATTTACACACAGAACTGCACTTAGCAAAACTGTTTCCAATACAATGCAACAAATATTAAACTGTAAAAATTTGATTACATCATAAATCATGTATATCAATAAAGAAAGTGAAAGCTGTGGTAAAAATCATTTAACAAATTAAATATTTGATATTACTAAATAATACTGTTCCATTGTTCATCAGAATACAGAAACTACAATAACCTGATTGTGACGAGAGGAGGGACATACTCTCTGACATTAATAATTGTTCTGACCCAAGACCACTGTCAAAAAAGTCAGCAGTTGTATTTTGTTCAGCAGTCTGGTCTGACAAGTTCATGGACAGATACATTTCTGCACTTTCCAGACTGGTGTCCGTGAGGTCCAGGTAGTCATCTGCCTCATTGTACTCTCCACTACAAGAAGGCCTTCTCTTCTTATTAACTGGTCTATTTGTTGCTGCCATTGATGGTCATCTACCTGTCGGTAATTATTCAAGCATGAATCAAAGCCAGAAATTAAAGAATTACCTTTAAACGAACATGGTAAACTCTCTGTGAAATAACAAGGACTTTTCTCTTTGTGAATATGAAGCAAAAGAATTTTACCTGTTGGGCCATATTTTTATTCACTTCTTTTCAGTGTGAATTAAACAAGAGGGCCTGAAAGGCCCAAAGTTGCTCAACTGAGATAAAAAGAAATGACCTGTTCTTTGCAGCCCAAGATATCAATGGAACAAATGTTCTAACCAAGTATCATGAAGAATGAACAACAAATGGCCCCTTGAGGGCCATGTTTTTTTAACAGACCTGAACCATTTTTTAACTCTTCCAAGACAAGTCCAAATTTCATGAAGATTGGGAAAAAAATGTGTCTTCTAGACTGTTCACATGTTGTCACTACATACATATAAACAAAACTGCCCCACTCCCTGGCGGCCATGTTTTTTCACTGATCACGGCCATTTTCAAACTCGTCCCAGACATCCACATAACTTATGTTTTGACAAAATTTCATGATGATTAGGCAAAACATGTGACTTCTAGAGTGTTCACAAGCTTTTTTACTCTATAAATATAAGGAACAAGATGTGTTTGTGAAACACTATGTCCCCGTATATGACGTTTGACCTTGGAGGATGACATTGACCCTTCACCACTCAAAATGTGCAGCTCCATGGGATACACATGCATGTCAAATATAAAATTGCTAGCTTCAATATTGCAGAAGTGACATTACATGAGCAATTTTGACCCATATATTTGACCTTGAAGGATGACCTTGACCTTTCACCACTCAAAATGTGCAGCTCAATGAGATACACATGCATGCCAAATATCAAGTTGCTATCTTCAATATTGCAAAAGTACTCATCAAATGAGCGATTTTGGCCACATATATTTGACCTCTGACCTTGAAGGATGACCTTGACCTTTCACCACTCAAAATGTGCAGCTCCATGAGATACACATGCATACCAAATATCAAGTTGCTATCTTGGATATTGAAATATTGCAAAAGTGTACATTAAATGAGCGATTTTGACCCATATATTTGACCTTTGACCTTGAAGGATGACCTTGACCTTTCAACACTCAAAATGTGCAGCTCCATGAGCATGCCAAATATCAAGTTGCTATCTTGAATATTGAAATATTGCAAAAGTGTACATTAAATGAGCGATTTTGACCCATATATTTGACCTTTGACCTTAAAGGATGACCTTGACCTTTCACCACTCAAAATGTGCAGCTCCATGAGATACATATGCATGCCAAATATCAAGTTGCTATCTTCAATATTGCAAAAGTTATTGCAAATGTTAAAGTTGGCGCAAACCAACCAACAGACCAACCAACAGAGCAAAAACAATATGTCCCCCACTACTATAGTGGGGGACATAAACCCCCCCCCTGGCGGCCATGTTTTTTTACCGATCCAAACCATTATCAAACTCAACTGTCCTATCCAGGTGTGGTAGTGCGGTCCCCTTCGCTTACGCAAATGAACCGGTCACAGGACGGTTACAAGTTATGTAACTTTGTAAGCATTTATGTAATGCGGAAATATTTATTTGACATACTCTTATTTCCAGTCAGGATGAATATACTGACAGGTTGTAATTCAATTAACTAAAGGCATTCAGTCAGGGACGCCTAAATACACTCAAAGAATTTATTTATAAGTGAAAACCAAGGCAGCTTTAACAATAATAACTAATTTTTATTCCAAGAACTCGGAAAATGAAGAACAATGACAGAAAATTAAGAACAGGTACAAGCCAAGTCTAAAGAATCTAAGTATCGTTACAAAAATGAACAACATACAGCAAATACCTTAATGAATGTAAAAAGAAGTTCAAAATCTGTCAAAAAAAACTGATATAAATATAAGTTACTGTTAGTCTAGAAAGTGCTTCAAAAATCTAGTTTACAAAACAGGTCTAATTTGATTTAAAGGGATTTTTTCACGCTTTGGTAAATTGACAAAATTGAAAAAAGTTGTTTCAGATCCGCAAATTTTCGTTTTAGTTTTGATATTTGTGAGGAAACAGTAATACTGAACATTTACCATGCTCTAATATAGCCATTATATGCATCTTTTGACGATTTTAAAACCTAACAAGAGCACCGCCTTGCGGGTGCAGACCGCTCATCTATTTTCTTTTTAAAGGTGAAGGGACTCTCATTTTCAATCACAAAGGAGGGAGGAGTGGAGTGAAGAGGGGTGTATAGTGTGGGGTTGTGGACATTTATTACATTATCTTCCAAAAAAGCGAAAAAAAAAAAAAAAAAAAAAAAAAAATCGGGGGGGGGGGGGGTATAGTGTGAGGGTGTGGTGATAATTTGTGAGATGATCTTAAAAAAAAAAAAAAAAAAAAAAAAAAAATCAAAAAAAAAATTTGGGGGGGGGGTGGGGGGGTGGGGTGGGGGTATAGTGTGAGGGTGTGGTGGTCATTTGTGAGATGATCTTATAAAAAAAAAAAAAAAAAAAAAAATTAGGGGGGGGGGGGGGAGGGGGGGAGGGGGGGGAGGGCACGGGGGATGGTTTGGGTGAAGTCTATTGTGGTATGTCAGGTAAGAGTAGTTTCATCAAAGTATCAATCAAATCTAATCATAAATAAAGAAGTTATGGCAATTTTAGCAAAATTTAATAATTTGACCTTGAGAGTCAAGGTCATTCAAAGGTCAAAGTAAAATTCAAGTTGCCAGGTACAGTAACCTCATGATAGCATGTAAGTATTTGAAGTTTGAAAGCAATAGCCTTGATACTTCGAGTGGATCGAAACACAAAATTTAACCATATATTAAAAGTTACTAAGTCAAAAAAGGGCCATAATTCCGTAACAATGACAACCAGAGTTATGCAACTTGTCCTTTTACTGTACCCTTATGATAGTTTGTGAGTGTTCCAAGTATGAAAGCAATATCTATGATACTTTAGGGGTAAAGTGACCAAAACATAAATCTTAACCAAATTTTCAATTTTCTAAGTATAAAGGGCCCATAATTCCGTCCAAATGCCAGTCAGAGTTACATAACTTTGCCTGCACCGTCCCCTTATGATAGTTCATAAATCTTGCAAGTATGAAAGCAATAGCTTTGATACTGTAGGAATAAAGTGGACCTAAACACAAAACTTAATCAAATTTTCAATTTTCTAAGTATAAAAAGGGCACATAATTCTGTCAAAATGCCAGTCAGAGTTACATTACTTTGCCTGCACAGTCCCCTTATGATAGTTAGTAAGTGTTGCAAGTATGAAAGCAATAGCTTTGATGCTTAAGGAATAAAATGGACCTAAACACAAAACTTAACCAAAATTGTCAATTTTCTAAGTATAAAAAGGGCACATAATTCTGTCAAAATGCATGCCAGAGTTATCTAACTTTGCCTGCCCAGTCCCCTCATGATAGTAAGTAAGTGTACCAAGTTTGAATGCAATAGCATTGATACTTACTGAGAAAAGTGGAACTAAACGCAAAACTTAACCAAAATTTGCAATTTTTTAAGTACAAAAAGGGCACATAATTCTGTCAAAATGCACGCCAGAGTTATCTAACTTTGCCTGCCTAGTCCCCTCATGATAGTAAGTAAGTGTACCAAGTTTGAATGCAATAGCATTGATACTTTCTGAGAAAAGTGGACCTAAACGCAAAACTTAACCGGACGCCGACGCCAACGCCAACGCCAACGCCAACGCCAACGCCGACGCCAAGGTGATGACAATAGCTCATAATTTTTTTTCAAAAAATAGATGAGCTAAAAATTATAAAGCGTTGCAACGCAAAACGATTGAATAATTTGGAGAGTTCTGTTTTTGTCGTTAAATTTTGTGAAACTACGAAGATTGCTTATATAAGGTATAAAATACGTCAAGAATGTGTACTTGGCGGAATAGCTCAGTAGGCTAAAGTGTTTTTACTTCAGGACTCTGGCAGGACTCCAGGGGTCACTGGTTCGAAACATGCTCCGGGCAAGTTCTTTTCCTTTTTTTAATTTTATTCTTGATTTTTTACTGGTGCTTTTACGATCCAATGTTTACATTTATCAATATAAAGCATTTAATGAATAAGTTAAAAAATGCCCAAATCTGTGAAAAGGCCCCTTTAAAGAACAATATTTATGGAGATTAGGAAACTTCAGTGAATCAAATGCAAAAATAAGAAAAATTTACTACAGTTAGTGAAATAGAATAGAGTCTTTCTAATTTAGAAAATGCCAAATAAAAATAATCTAAACAAGAGGGCCTGAAAGGCCAAAGGTATCCCCCGCAACATATGCTTTGTTTGAGGATGGGTGCAAATTGGACGGATGAACATAATGATAGATGGACGGACGGAGGACAATGACACAAAACTAAGACAAAGGAAGGTTCTTAAGCCTTCACAATTTATTTAGGTGAATTAATAAGTCGTGCGTTTTCCACAAAAAGCACTTCCGAGATATGGCTCCCGACACAAAAGTGCCGGACGGACAGCCGGATGGACGGACAACGCCAAAACAATATCCCTCCGCCTCTGGCGCGGGAATATATTCATACCAAGTTTCAAAGAAATACCGCCAAAGCGCTTCCAAGATATGGCTCCGGACACAAAAATGCCTATAGTAAAAAGCATTTTTTAAAGATACAAAGGGCCATAAGTCTGTTTTTAACAGATGGTGTACAATGCCATTTGGCGTGCATCATCCTCTTATGCATATATACTCATACCAAGTTTAAATGAAATCCGCCAAAGCACTTCCAAGATATGGCTCCGGAAACAAAAGTGCCTATAGTAAAAAGCATTTTTTCAAGATACAAAGGGCCATATGTCTGTTTTTAACAGATGGTGTTCAATGCCATTTGACGTACATCATCCTCGTATGCATATATATACTCATACCAAGTTTAAATGAAATCCACCAAAGAACTTCCAAGATATGGCTCCGGACACAAAAGTGCCGGACGGACAGACAACGCCAAAACAATATCCCTCCGCCTCTGGCGGGGGATAATAATAAGAATAATTAAGAAAATAATGCCAAAATGTCTTGATGCTTGTGTTTAAAATAATTTAGAGTTTAATTATTTCAAAATTTCAACCTTTTTCAAGAGCTGTTAACTTTTCAAGAAAGCATCAAGAGGTGTTAAAATCAGCCCAAACAGCTTATTTTATACAGTTCAGAAGAGATCAATGGCAGAGTAGTCAATTTTCCCTCAGAACAGTGCATTTATCAATGATCAATATCTTCCCAAATTCCAGAGCAGAACTAAAAATAGATAACTGAACCAGGTTAAACAAGGGAGATAAATACTGCATAAATACTGCAAAATCATGTACATGTTGTCTTTGTGTCAGTTATCTTTTAGTTGAAAGGCTTATCATAAGTGTTAATGACTAAAACAGTTATGTTAACTATGAAAATTCTGTGTTATGAAAAATTACATAACACAGTTAATGTCACATACAGTAATATTGACATAATAAAACCAAACATTACTACACAGGAAACCAATGTTCTGACCAAACTTCATGAAGATTGAGCAAACTAGAAAGTTAACAAGATTTTACTATAGCCATATTAGGAAAAATGCCCCGCCCCTTGGCAGCCATGTTTTTCAAGCCAAGGTTACAATTTTTGAACTCATCCAAGATATCATTGGGACAAATCATCTGAGCAAGTTTCATGAAGATCAGAAAATAAATGTAGCCTCTAGAGTGTTAACAAGGTTTTACTATAGCCATATAAGTAAAAATGCCCCGCCGGCCATGTTTTTCAACCAACGGACATCATTTTCAAACTCGTCCAAGATATCATTGGGATGAATCTTCGGACCAAGTTTTATGAGGATCGGACAATAAATGTGGCCTCTAGAGTGTTAACAAGATTTTGCTATGGCCATACATGTACTAGTATATTAGTATATAGCCATACATGTATAAGGAAAAATGCCCTGCCCCTTGGCAGCAATGTTTTTCAAGTAAACGTAACCATTTTTGAGCTCATCCAAGATATCATTGAAAACAAATCTTCTGACCAAAGTTCATGAAGATTGGACAATAAATGTGGCCTCTAGAGAGTGAACAAGGAAAACGTTGACGTCGCACAACGCACGACAGACAACGGACGATGGACAAAAGGCGATCACAAAAGCTCACCTTGAGCACGTTGTGCTCAGTTGAGCTTAAAATATATAAATATTATATAACTTGTAATAGATTCATAATGACTTTTATGTTTGCTGTAAAACAAGCTTTCATTTAATATGGGAGGTGCTCTGTGAAAAGGGGGTTTAAAGGTGAAATGCCATGCTTTTTAAAAACCCTTTAATAGAAACACTTTATTTATCAAATTTTGTCCATATAAAAACATTTTCACACCCAGCTTCGATTCAATGATAGTGTTTTTAGCGAGAAGGAATATGAGAAAGTCCTGAATTTTTACATTGTCATTAAAACTGGTAGATACTTAGTTTGAATCCGTGCTTATACGCCCGCACCGGCATAATTGGGCTTTGGATGTGATATTTTTCTCGCAAGTTTTGTAAGAAAAATAAATGGAAATAGAATACGATAGTTATCATGGAGAATTTTCTGTTGAACTGTATATGTTGCAATTGTATGAGAATTTAGTGATTGTCAGTCATATCCTTCTAAATCGGACAGCCAGGATTCTTTTGGCGATGCTTAAGATGCCAATTGTGAAGGGAAAAGTCATGTAGTGAATATGGTGTCTGCATTGCAATCTGGAGGTCAGGGGTTTGATCCCCACTGTGGAAGCGTTTTTTAAAGTTCCCCCAGACTCCAAGCACTGGTTCTAGTCCCAGGAAACGTACTCAAGAGCGTTCCAAATAAGCCTTAGGCTTTCTATGCAAGCGAGCTTAAATAAATAGGTTTAAACTAAGGAAATAGGGATTTGCAAATATAATTTTCTTTCTAATACACATGCTGGAAACAAAACACAATTTATTTTTTATTTCTTTGATTGTAATTCTACAGTGCGATCGCATTGCATATGACTACGCTGTAGGGTTCATTGACACAGAACGGATACTTGATAGAATTTTGAAAGGATTTATTGTTGAAACTTCAAATACAACTTCTGTTATAATAATGTGATGAAATCAAAATAAGGGCATGTGTGGATAAAAGGTGGCAGGGTGGGACCTTGGTGTGACTTGGTTCTGCACCCTTGTGTTAGGCCCTTGTCTGATAGCGATCAATGTTTATAATACAAAGTTGATTTGAATTTGGGAGGTCTAATATCTTATCTGATACCGCACTGTGACTGCCATAATGAACTTGAAATATATCCGCTGATAAGACACATAACAACACCCAAATAACAATAAACTACATGACAACATCTGGAATTATACACCGTGATGATAACTTGTGTAAATTTGAGATTCGCTTCTTCTGGATATTTGTGAAAGTTACGAAAAATAAGATGGCAATCATTCTCTTTGTTACCTTCAATTTAATCCAGAAATAAAAACTGGAAAATGCAAAGCTGTTATGTGCTTATAAAATAAATACCAACAAGAGCCACATTAACTGATTAACATAGCCATCCCCGCCGAAATGTGTTTGCCTGTAGGAGAACATTTGTTTTAGAGAGAAGAATAATATTTGTAAAACATGGCACCTGTGTCATCTATTCATATTTCAAGGATCAATTAGTTACATAGTGTTGGAGTTATGCTGTAGAAAATAAAAAATATGGAAATGAAAGAAAGGGAGGTAATTAAACAAGATGACTATAAACAGTTACTGTTCTTGATCACTGTATTTTTCCTTTAACTCTTCCATTCATTTTACAGTGAATACTTCAGTGTTAAAATTGAAATATTTTGTAAAATTTGATAAAGGGAGATATTAAAAATTGAAAAGCTAAAATACATAGCTATGATTATGGCTTTGAGACACTACACTTGTCCTTGATATATTTTGAGTTTCATTTTAAACTCTTTCTTAGACCCGGATAGCTTTGAACAATATGTTTCAAGTAAATCCCTTATATAGAAAGGATTTATTTTTTAAGTTTCAAGTGAAACTCTTATATAGAATTAGAGTTATGCTTTGGACAAAAATGAACTTTCAAATTAAACAAGACTATTGCCAAGCAATATATGTCCCCTACCTGCTTCACCATTGTCAGATTTTTTTTATTTGTTGCAAAAGCAACCAGAATTTTTGACGTAGAAAAAAATAAATTGACATGCATATTGTCCATATTGCCATCTATCCATTTTTCAAATTTCATGAAAAAATAGGAAGAACTTTTAAAGTTATTGCAGTATCCAGAAAAGTGTGCAGGATCCACCATTTTCAGCAGTATTTCTAGTCTATTTGTTGTCATAGCAACCAATATTCTTAACGTAGGAACACAATAAAATTACTTGCATAATCTCCATATTGCCATATGTCCGATGTTTCAAGTTTCATGAAAAAATATGAAGATCTTTTAAAGTTATCACAGGATCCAGAAAAGTGTGACGGACTCACTGACACAGAGAGCGCAAACCATAAGTCCCCTCCGGTAAACCCGCTAGGGGACAATAATGAGATAATTCAAAACTAAGGTAGATAGAGTAATGGTATTTGGTCACTGCACTCTTCCTAGTTGTCATCTGTTTATATTTGAAGTTTTAAGTTAATCCCTTCAGTAGATTTACAGTTAATCCCTTCAGTAGATTTACAGTTATGCTCTGGACAAAACGGATACAAATTTAATTTACTTTTAAATTAAATAAAGGGAGAAATTTCAAAAACTAAGGTACAGAGAGTTATGGTTCTTAGTCACTGCACTTCTCCTACTTGCCATCTGTTTATATTTCAAATTTCATGTAAATCCTTTCAGTAGATTACGAGTTATGTTCCTGACAAAAATTTAATTTGATATAATCAAGGGAGATATTAAAAAACTAAGGTAGATAGAGTTATGGTTCTTGGTCACTGCACTTCTCCTAGTTGCCATTTGTTTATATTCTAAGTTTATAGTAAATCCATTGAATAGATTTGTAGTTATGCTCTGGACAAAGTTTTGGACAGAAGGACGGACAGGCAGACGGACGAAGACTATTACTATATCCCCTTCCGAAATTTAGCGAGGATAATTAGTATGATCCATGCACAAAACCACTAGCATATTATATTTGATTGTGAATAGTTCAATATCGCATGTCAACTAGTGTTAGCAAACAATATTAATTTTATTAATATTATTCTAATTGCTGGTTAAACAAGCAAATTCGTAGAATTGATATCCCCCGCCTATATACTTCTGGACACAAAAGTGTTATATTTGACACTAAAAAAAGCATTTTTTGAAGATACAAAAGGCCATAACTCTGTTATTATCAGATGGTGTACAATGCCATTTGGCGTGCATCATCCTATTATCCATATATATACTCATACCAAGTTTCTATGAAATCCGCAAAAGCACTTCAAAGATATGGCTCCGGACACAAAAGTGACAGACGGACAGCTGGACGGACAGCGCCAAAACAATATCCCTCCGCCTCTGGCGAGGGATATATACTCATACCAAGTTTCAATGAAATTCGCCAAAGCACCATCAAGATATGGCTCCAGACACGAAAGTGCCTATAGTAAAAAGCATTTTTTCAAGATACAAAGGGCCATAACTCTGTTTTTAACAGATGGTGTACAATGCCCTTTGGCGTGCATTATCCTCTTATGCATATATATACTCATACCAAGTTTCAATGAAATCCGCCAAAGCACTTCCAAGATATGGCTCCGAACACAAAAGAGCCTATAGTAAAAAGCATTTTTTTAAAGATACAAAGGGCCATATCTCTGTTTTTAACAGATGGTGTACAATGCTAGTTGGGGTGCATTATCCTCTTATGCATATATATACTCATAACAAATTTCAATGAAATCCGCAAAAGCACTGCCAAGATATGGCTCCGGACACAAAAGTACCTATAGTAAAAAGCATTTTTTCAAGATACAAAGGGCCATAACTCTGTTTTTAACAGATGGTATACAATGCCATTTGGCGTGCATCATCCTCTTATGCATATATATACTCATAACAAGTTTCAATGAAATACGCCAAAGCACTTCCAAGATATGGCTCCGGACACAAAAGTGCCGGACGGGCGGACAGCCGGACTGAAAACGCTAAAACAATATCCCTCCGCCTCTGGCGGGGGATAAAAATTGTCTGTATCTAGTTTGTGTAGAAAACAGTAAATTATTGGGTTAAATATCCATATGACTTAGTTTGCATAGTTACTTTTTTATTTTCTCATAATTTCTTGTAAGTTCAGGAAAAATAATTGATAAACAGACATATTTTTAATTTTTAATTTATATTATGAAGACACAGACCATAACTTAAGTTATTTATAAGTTGAAAGGTATTTGTCCTTTTTTTATAGCTCTTGTGCTAATTCATCTACATTGTATTATTTTTTTTAATGATTAGCAAAAGGTTAAAATAATTTTGACCCATATATTTGACCTTGAAGGATGACCTTGACCTTTCACCACTCAAAATGTGCAGCTCCATGATATATTCATGCCAAATATCAAGTTGCTATCTTCAATATTGCAAAAGTACTCATCAAATGAGCGATTTTGGCCACATATATTTGACCTCTGACCTTGAAGGATGACCTTGACCTTTCAACACTCAAAATGTGCAGCTCCATGAGATACACATGCATACCAAATATCAAGTTGCTATCTTGAATATTGAAATATTGCAAAAGTGTACATTAAATGAGCGATTTTGACCCATATATTTGACCTTTGACCTTGAAGGATGACCTTGACCTTTCAACACTCAAAATGTGCAGCTCCATGAGCATGCCAAATATCAAGTTGCTATCTTGAATATTGAAATATTGCAAAAGTGTACATTAAATGAGCGATTTTGACCCATATATTTGACCTTTGACCTTAAAGGATGACCTTGACCTTTCACCACTCAAAATGTGCAGCTCCATGAGATACATATGCATGCCAAATATCAAGTTGCTATCTTCAATATTGCAACTGTTAAAGTTGGCGCAAACCAACCAACAGACCAACCAACAGAGCAAAAACAATATATCCCCCACTACTATAGTGGGGGACATAACCCCCCCCCTGGCGGCCATGTTTTTTTACCGATCCAAACCATTATCAAACTCAACTGTCCTATCCAGGTGTGGTAGTGCGGTCCCCTTCGCTTACACAAATGAACCGGTCACAGGACGGTTACAAGTTATGTAACTTTGTAAGCATTTATGTAATGCGGAAATATTTATTTGACATACTCTTATTTCCAGTCAGGATGAATATACTGACTGGTTGTAATTCAATTAACTAAAGGCATTCAGTCAGGGACGCCTAAATACACTCAAAGAATTTATTTATAAGTGAAAACCAAGGCAGCTTTAACAATAATAACTAATCTTTATTCCAAGAACTCGGAAAATGAAGAACAATGACAGAAAATTAAGAACAGGTACAAGCCAAGTCTAAAGAATCTAAGTATCGTTACAAAAATGAACAACATACAGCAAATACCTTAATGAATGTAAAAAGAAGTTCAAAATCTGTCAAAAAAAAATGATATAAATATAAGTTACTGTTAGTCCAGAAAGTGCTTCAAAAATCTAGTTTACAAAACAGGTCTAATTTGATTTAAAAAACAATATTTATGGAGATTAGGAAACTTCAGTGAATCAAATGCAAAAATAAGAAAAATTTACTACAGTTAGTGAAATAGAATAGAGTCTTTCTAATTTAGAAAATGCAAAATAAAAATAATCTAAACAAGAGAGCCTGAAAGGCCCAAGGTATCCCCCGCAACATATGCTTTGTTTGAGGATGGGTGCAAATTGGACGGATGAACATAATGATAGATGGACGGACGGAGGACAATAACACACAACTAAGACAAAGGAAGGTTCTTAAGCCTTCACAATTTATTTTGGTGAATTAATAAGTCGTGCGTTTTC
The DNA here is from genome assembly GCF_020536995.1 of Dreissena polymorpha. Classification (NCBI taxonomy): domain Eukaryota; kingdom Metazoa; phylum Mollusca; class Bivalvia; order Myida; family Dreissenidae; genus Dreissena; species Dreissena polymorpha. Next base: position 70,678,775 of record NC_068355.1, on the reverse strand, counting down.
CACAAAAAGCACTTCCAAGATATGGCTCCGGACACAAAAGTGCCGGACGGACAGCCGGATGGACGGACAACGCCAAAACAATATCCCTCCGCCTCTGGCGCGGGAATATATTCATACCAAGTTTCAAAGAAATCCGCCAAAGCGCTTCCAAGATATGGCTCCGGACACAAAAGTGCCTATAGTAAAAAGCATTTTTTCAAGATACAAAGTTCCAGACAAAAATTTAATTTGATATAATCAAGGGAGATAATTAAAAAACTAAGGTAGATAGAGTTATGGTTCTTGGTCACTGCACTACTCCTAGTTGCCATTTGTTTATATTCTAAGTTTATAGTAAATCCATTGAATAGATTTGTAGTTATGCTCTGGACAAAGTTTTGGACAGAAGGACGGACAGGCAGACGGACGGAGACTATTACTATATCCCCTTCCGAAATTTTGGCGAGGATAATTAGTATGATCCATGCACAAAACCACTAGCATATTATATTTGATTGTGAATAGTTCAATATCGCATGTCAACTAGTGTTAGCAAACAATATTAATTTTATTAATATTATTCTAATTGCTGTTTAAACAAGCAAATTCGTAGAATTGATATCCCCCGCCTATATACTTCTGGACACAAAAGTGTTATATTTGACACTAAAAAAAGCATTTTTTGAAGATACAAAAGGCCATTACTCTGTTATTATCAGATGGTGTACAATGCCATTTGGCGTGCATCATCCTATTATCCATATATATACTCATACCAAGTTTCTATGAAATCCGCAAAAGCACTTCCAAGATATGGCTCTGGACACAAAAGTGACAGACGGACAGACGGACAGCTCGACGGACAGCGCCAAAACAATATCCCTCCGCCTCTGGCGGGGGATATATACTCATACCAAGTTTCAATGAAATTCGCCAAAGCACTTCCAAGATATGGCTCCGGACACAAAAGTGCCTATAGTAAAAAGCTTTTTTTCAAGATACAAAGGGCCATAACGCTGTTTTGAACAGATGGTATACAATGCCATTTGGCGTGCATCATCCTCTTATGCATATATATACTCATACCATGTTTCAATGAAATCCTTCAAAGCACTGTCAAGATATGGCTCCAGACACGAAAGTGCCTATAGTAAAAAGCATTTTTTCAAGATACAAAGCGCCATAACTCTGTTTTTAACAGATGGTGTACAATGCCATTTGGCGTGCATTATCCTCTTATGCATATATATACTCATACCAAGTTTCAATGAAATCCGCCAAAGCACTTCCAAGATATGGCTCCGGACACAAAAGAGCCTATAGTAAAAAGCATTTTTTCAAGATACAAAGGGCCATAACTCTGTTTTTAACAGATGGTGTACAATGCCATTTGGCGTGCATCATCCTCTTATGCATATATATACTCATAACAAGTTTCAATGAAATCCGCCAAAGCACTTCCAAGATATGGCTCCGGACACAAAAGTGCCGGACGGACAGCCGGACTGAAAACGCCAAAACAATATCCCTCCGCCTCTGGCGGGGGATAAAAATTGTCTGTATCTAGTTTGTGTAGAAAACAGTAAATTATTGGGTTAAATATCCATATGACTTAGTTTGCATAGTTATTTTTTTATTTTCTCATAATTTCTTGTAAGTTCAGGAAAAATAATTGATAAACAGACATATTTTTAATTTTTAATTTATATTATGGAGACGCAGACCATAACTTAAGTTATTTATAAGTTGAAAGGTATTTGTCCTTTTTTTATAGCTCTTGTGCTAATTCATCTACATTGTATTATTTTTTTTAATGATTAGCAAAAGGTTAAAATAACGTGTTTTCGATACCTAACCATTTAAGCATGCATGTAAATGAAAAAAGTGGAATTAAAAATAATCTGTATACATGTATGTGATCTACAAAAAGGCATAACAATAATGTGTTTCCGTGATTCTAGTAATATTAATACATTAACAATATTGTCTCGCAATTTCAGGAAATATATAAAAATAATATTTTGTTTTGAAATCTGGTGGGTGTTCATGTAAGTTTTGGCTGGACACTCCATGCACCTGAAAGCCACACACTGAACCATGTTGAATTACATTTGTCATGCAAAAAACTAATTTCAACAAATGCTTTAAATAAAAATTAACAAAAAATTAACAAAATGACAAAATATTAAATGTCAAGTTTGACATTAAGCAGCTGGGCGAAGTGTTCAAGCTCCAATCAGTTATAACAATGGACAAATTTCCTTGTCATGCGCATTGTGTAAAAATGACATCACCACAAAAAAGGTGGCGGAAATACCTAAGCTGTGTACAGAAAACAAGCTCATCGTTTTTATTTCATGTCCCTTAAATCCATGTCAAAATTGTTTATTTACAAATGTTTAACCGCGCAAAGCCAATAGTTTCATACACATCCGCAAATTACATTCACTACGCGTGTTGTTAACCTAGTGTCGAGACGTCACATCCAAAATGTGAGAGTACTTGATTGCAATAAAAATAGGCCAACAAAACTTCGAAAATTTGATTCACTGAACATATTTATAAGAAACTGGAAGATGATTTTAATTTTTTTTTAACTTCTATTTACAATTTAACAAGTGTCTGTTTTATTGGTCGATCTTCTTTTGAACAACATTGGCAAAAAAACATTCTCGAGGATTGCAAAAAAAACAAAACAATATTCGCAATTTGTTCTAATAAAATTTTGGCATTTATGTTGCTTTCAAAAATTTGATAAAGTTAGCATCCAATCGGGACAGGGTTTACCCACTGAACAAGTGTTTATCGTGATGTCACCAATTTTGGCCATGTGCGCCAATATTTTCTGAGAATCATAAAAAAGTAAACGAATTTTCTTTAAAATAAATCAAATACATGAAAGTGTCATGTTCACACAGCGCAGTCATCTGCAATTTTTGTGAAAGTTTAATGAACAGCACTGAAAAAATGAATGGAATAGGCATACATTTGGATTATTTCAGTTGAAATACGATTTTGAAATGCAATTATACTTCCTTTGTTTCCTTATTTTATTTTTAGCTGTGTCTATATTTATTTTCAAACGTAGTAATGTAAGTAAAACAAATACTCGGAGCGCATGCGTGTTTAACTTTAAGTTGTCCCTGCTTTCCCCTTCTGCCCCTTGAACTCTGGGAGACATGTTTTTATCAGTTTTTAACCTTATATGATAACTCTATCATACTTTTATCCAGGGCTTTTTTAAAGCTGACGCACGCTTGCCCGGGTTAAAATCGTCGCGGGCAAGTGATTTTCCAAAGTAGATAACGGCAGTCCGCCGGGCAAGTCCGTTTCCTATTAGCATACTTGCGGCTTTTTTTTTACTTTTCCCCTTGTATCTATTTATTTTCTTTGGGTCAATATATTTGTTTATCAAGTACAAGTAAAACAAGATTTGATTGGTTGCTTGCATTGTATAAGGTTACATTACACTAAATCATTGTGTATCCCTCCGTGGTCCATTCGAAAGTAGTGCCTATTTCTAAAGAGTTCATTTTCTCTTCTTGAAAATAAGCCATTTAACAATGTGAGACATGTCTTTTGTGGTTATTTGTTATATCCTGTATGTGTCTGGAGTACTTTGATGCCTTGGATTGGAAAACAACATAAAAGATGAACTTTTGAGGGTGTGTTTTCTATTGTGTGGGGCTTTTGTCGAAATTAGGATTCCGAAATACGTTTTTCTACGGTGGGTTCATTCGACACCTATTTACTTTCTTAGAAGTTGCGAGACGATATGTTTCTGATTGCAATTATTGGAAGAGGACAGATCCATCTTTAAAATGATACCAGGTTCGGAAAAATTGATATGTCGAAAAGGCAAGAAAAATGCTGTGAAAGTTGTCAGTTTTATAATGGGACCCTATGGGAATCGGAATTAGTGTAATATAACCATAAGCCAATCTAAACGCTCAAAACAAGTTCTACTCGGCAATCGTTTCAACATGGCGGACGGTATCGCCCAGCCAATCTTTTCTATCTTTAATAAAAGTAACTCGAAACAGTCAAAAGAACAAACAAAAACAACCGAAAAAGAATGGAAGAGAAAATATGAAAATGAATCACGAAATTGTAAACTGTGAATAACTTGTATGTTACATATTCACAGTTTAAAATACCGTAGTGAGAACTCTTCATCAAAGACATCAACATGATTTTCACAGTACACATGTACTATTTTAAGCCCTCCCCCTTTAAATCTATGCCTTAACTGCTATAGATATAGTGACAAGTATACCATTTTACAATTTTAATAGTAATAAACTTTTGATATGTATTGTATTCAATAGTGACTATTCAATGAAATAAAACTGTCCAGATTTTGTTTTGTTGACAACTTTATATTATAAAAACGATTATTATTTTATTGTTGATACATTGAATACAGCTGAAATTAAATGTAGCATAATAATGCATGTGAATCAATTCTTCAAGATCAAATGACAATAAAAAATTGAGTGTCAATTTCTTACGTTAACCCCTGTTTTATCTTTCTCACTTTTTCACTTTTGAAGTCTCCTTTCACTACTTTTAACACTTATCTGGCACTGACTGCACACCTGTCAATATTTTATAATGAATAATACCTGCAAGGGGAGTTAGGCAGTATAGATAGATAGATAGTGTGACGTCATCAAAAGGGCCAAGTTCATAATCTTAACAACGTGATCGAAATTAGGCTATGCTCGAAATAAGGGCATCGTACGACACATATCCAATGTTTCTTAACAATATCCTCCAATTACCTTGAGTTGAGCGGTTAAGGAAACAACAAAAATAATTTCTGAATTAATTTAAACAATCGCAATAAATGATGTCCCTAAAAAGATTAATTTAATTCCCGTTAAATCCATGTCAAAATTGTTTATTTACAGCATGTTTAACCATGCAAAGCTGTTAGTTCCACTTACACCCGCAAATGACATACACTATGCACGTTGACTTGTTTACCTTGAGTCGATAGGTCACATACAAAAAGCGCAGGAGTTTTTCTGCCTATTTGGGGAAAAGGAGTCTGACCAAATTGGGAATTTTTTATCGACAAAATTGTCCATTTTGGGAATTTTTGCTTCGATGAAATGGCTCATTTTGGGAAAACATTGTGAATTTATCATGCTTAAATAAGTCAGTGGTTTAACAAATAAATTTGTTTTTATTTGTTGTTTTGTCATTCAGATCTAGACCTTCGATGCAGGTAAGCATCAGATGAGTAAGTTTGGTTTGTGTGAATGTGCTGCGTAATGGGAACACAGCAGGTTCATGGTGCTGAATCCTCGCTCAACCACAGCAGTGCTTGTTGGTATGATACACATCAGCTGTACATGTGTACATTAATAATCTAATAATCATAAGTCATAAAACGCTTCTTTAAAAAAAAAAAAAAGTTTTTTTTTGGGAAGTTGGGATTTTTTTATAATTTCTGTTTGGGATCGGGTCCGTTTGCTTTGGGAACGCCTTCGTTTTCCGGAGGCACAGACAGTGCTGAAAAACCCCTGAAGCTATAGTACTCGATTGCAATAGGCATGAGGTCAACAAAACTTTGCAAATTTGATTCACTGAACAAATTTAGAGAAACTGAAAGATTAATTTAACTTTTTCTATAACACCTTATCCTATTTACCATTTTACAATTTTCTGTTTTATGGGTTGATCTTTTGTTGAGCAACATTGACACGAAAAAGTGCTCAATTATTGAGAAAAAAAACAACTTTCACAATTGGGACGAGTGAACTTTACCGGTACGCAACACTTAACATCAAACAGCGTACCCTAACCCTTAACACATAACAACTAATGCAACACCTTATAATCCTTTTTATCCTATATATTTCCTTAGTATCGGGGGCTACCGCCCCCAAACCCCCCCTTTGTCGATAGTGGTAAACAACTGCGTACCGGTAAAGTTCAATCTAACCTTCTCAATTTGTTCAAATAAAATTTTGGCATATATGTTATTATTACAATATTTGATAAAATTATTATCCAATCAGGACAAGGTATACCCACTGAACATGTGGATACGGGATATCACCTATTTTCGCGATGTACGCACAGAGATTTTTCCATGCAACATTTTCTGGGAATCATGAAAAAGTAAAATAATTTTCTTTTAAATAAATCAAAAACATGAAAGTATGTGTTTACACCAGCACAGTGGTCTACATTTATGAGCAAGTTTAATGAAGAGTACCGAAAAAATGCACAGAATAGGCCTCAATTAGGATTATTTCAGTTGAAGTCAGATTTTTAAATGCAATTAAACTGATTTTTTCCTAATTTTAATCGTGTGTTTAATTATTTTCAAGCGTAGTAATGTTAGTACAACAAAATACAAAATACTTGGTGTAACGTCATCATTAGAGCCGCGTCCTTAAAAGGGCCTTTTCACAGATTTTGGCATATTTTGAAGTTTGTCATTAAATGCTTTATATTGATAAATGTAAACATTGGATCTTAAAAGTTCCAGTAAAAAATCAAGAATAAAATTTAAAAAAGGAAAAAAAAGTAGCCGGTACCATGGCTCGAACCAGTGACCCCCGGAGTCCTGGAGTTAGTCTGAAGTAAAAACGCATTAGCCCTCTCGGCTATTCTGCAGAGTATACACAGTTTAAGTACTTTATACCTTATATAAGCAATCTTCGTAGTTTCGTTAATTTAAACGACAACAACAGAACTCTCCAACTTATTCAATCATTTCGCGTTGCAACGCTTTATAATTTTGAGGTTTTCAAATTGTCAAAAGATACATATCCTCCAATTACCATAAGTCGACCGGTTAAGGAAATAAGTAAAAGAATTTCTGAATTTATGCAACAAAATGCAGCAATATACTATTTACCTTCAGAGATTTATTTAATTCCCGTTAAATCAATGTCAAAATGATTATTTACAGCATGTTTACTACGCAAAGCCGATAGTTCCTTACACACAACAAGAACATTAACTTTGCGCGTTGTTTACCTTAAGTCGATACGTCACATCTGGGAAAGGGACAGCACTCTAGTGGTAATGGATTAGGACAACTTACCGTAACTTAAAACTTCGCTTCTTTGAACAATTTTAACAAGAACTAAAACAGTAAATATATATTAAATATGTTTTCAATATTTTATAAATACAATTGAACAAGTTTCCTTCACTTTTCTTAAAAACAATTTTCACTCTTCTTTAGCACAGCATGGGCACATAAATGTTGCACCTCTTCTGATGACTTTAATTTCTGTACAAAATGACAGGTGTACCCAGTGGTTGCAGGCTCTATTGTCACACTGTGCCCATTTTACAAAAGTCGTTTTGGATAAGCCTTAAAATAAAACAAGTAAAAAAAAATCACCATTAAGAAAAGGTCTGAAAACCAATTTAATAAAAAAAGCTTTGCCTTAAATTTACTACGATTTACTACTATTTCCGATATGAAGCGCTGTCAATGAAAGTGTTATGTTAAGATCGTCGGCTTTACATTTCAATTTTTGTGGGAATTTAATAAATAGGACCAATAAAATGTATGGGATATAGTTTAATTTGTGTAATTTTAGTTAAATTTTTTATTTTGAAATGCAATTTTACCTGTTTTTTCCTCGTTTTGTTTTTATTTGTTTTTGTTTATAAGCGTAGTTATGTCACTTTATCGAATTACTCGGAGCGCTTGCGTGTGACGTCATCCAAATGGCCGCGTTCTTAATGTAAACAAAGTGGTCGAAATTAGGTCATGGTCGACTTACGGTAATCGTACGATATAATGACTATATTGGACAATGGTAAATGTTCAGTCCATACTGTTTCCTCACAAATATCATAACTTAAACGAAAATTTGCGAATCTGAAACAACTTTTTTCAATTTTGTCAATTTACCAAACCGTGAAAAGATCCAATTAATGTAAACTAGAAATGGCGCGGCAGAGGCCGACGCGTATCCCCACGCCGAATGTTTGACCTAGGTGTGCCCCAGGGTTGGTAATGGGGCCATGCATAGCTGAGATTGACCGTATTGTCATAAGAGAAGTTCATCATCAATTAGAAGTGAATTGGTGTAGAAATGAAGAAGTTATAGTAAAAGGCAATTTTGGATGGGTGTGACATATGTGGGCTGGGCGCCCCAGGGTTGGTAATTGTGCCATGCATAGTTGAGATTGACCGTATTGTCATAAGAGAAGTTCAGTATCAATTTGAAGTGAATCGGTGTAGAAATGAAGAAATTATAGTAAAAGGCAATTTTGGGCGGGTGTGGTCTATGTGGGCGGGGCCCCAGGGTTGGTAATGGGGCCATGCATAGTTGAGATTGACCGTATTGTCATAAGAGAGGTTCAGTATCAATTTGAAGTGAATCGGTGTAGAAATGAAGAAATTATAGTAAAAGGCAATTTTGGGTGGGTGTGGTCTATGTGGGCGGGGCCCCAGGGTTGGTTATGGGGCCATGCATAGTTGAGATTGACCCTAATGTCATAAGAGAAATTCAGTATCAATTTGAAGTGAATCCGTGTAGAAATGAAAAAATTATAGTAAATGGCCTATGTGGGCGGGCGCCCCAGGGTTGGGATTGGGGCCATGCATAGTTGAGATTGACCCTAATGTCATAACAAAAGTTCAGTATCAATTTGAAGTGAATCCGTGTAGAAATGAAAAAATTATAGTAAATGGAAATTTTTGGTGGGTGTGGCCTATGTGGGCGGGGCGCCCCAGGGTTGGGAATGGGGCCATGCATGGTTGAGATTGACCGTATTGTCATAAGAGAGGTCCAGTATAAATTTGAAGTGAATCGGTGTAGAAATAAAGAAGTAAATGTAAAATAACCTAAAAAAATGAGTGATAATTTCTGACGCGGCCCCACCCCAACCGCTATAACTTTTGACCCAGGGGTCAGATCAAAATTCCAAATAGTGCAGGGTCGCACATATGCTCATAGCTACCATGTGTGTAAGTTTCAAGGTTCTAGTGCTTTTAGTGTAGGAGGAGATAGTGGCCAGGACGGACGGACAGACAGACGGACGGCGGAGATAACCACAATATCCCCACCTTTTTTTCAAAAAGCGTGGGGATAACAAAGTGATCGAAATTAGGTCATGCTCGAAATAAGGGAATCGCACGATACATGTAATGTTCATCAATTGTGTCAGCTAAAGTTGACTTACCGATTCATTAGCGGAAGTTACTGATGATGCAGCGCACTAAGCTGACGGTTTACTAGGACTTTTGAAGAAAGTGATATTATTTAGTGTTTGAATATAATGTGTAATAAGCAATAATCATTATTAATAACTGAATTAGTTATATGGTGGACGCACCAGTTATCGAACACCTAAGAAATTACTTCAAAATTGAAACACTTAAAATAACAAAAACATTTTGTTTTAACTAATGACTTACATTTCAATTATTCATTAACTTATCTGTAAAGTTTTCCAGCAAATATCCTTCAAGAAATCATAACGATGATTCCCTGGTTATTGTCACCTCTAGCAGACAAAACAAAATGGCGGCCGATGTAAACATGACCCATTACCAGACAGTGCATAAATACTACTCCAGTATATACAAAGTCACATGACTATCACGTGACCCGGACTCCGCGAAAAAATCTGCGTCAGCTACAATCAAAATTGAAAAGGGAAATATGCTTTTTGGTGTGTAAATGCACGTTTTGATAAAAGCATTCAAAAAGTAATAGCAAAAAACACATAAAAACGTGTAAATAACTGTAATAACTCTGAACTCGTCGGTGGGTAACTCACAACTGGCTTTATTCATAGATTCACATATATATATAAATCTCAATACAAGTAACTCATGACTGCATGCTTTAACAAGACAATACGAGTTGTGTCCCTTACATTACAATACATGACAATAACAATAAATGCATTAATTTCACCTGTTTTCTACGCATTTGTTTCAAGCTAAGTAGGCAAGTAGGTCATGGATTTATTGTACGACCAGTTGTTTATCGATGTGACCTCATGTGCACTTTTGCGCTTGCGCATACAGAACCAAAACAAAAAGTTCGATAATAGGTGCTGTTCGATAACAGGTACTTCGACATTCGTTGATCCATTTTAGTCTTCCATTTCTAACGATAATGTTTACATAAATTGCGCATGCGCAAACCGGTGTGATTAGATACCGAAAACAGTACTGTTTTCGCGAAAATAGTTAAATTTACAGAAAACGGTGTTTTAATGTATGAAAACATTGAAAATGATGACGAAAACGAAGGCGTAAACCACATAGTTTTCTGCACTCTGGATCAGCAAACGATTTATTGCTTAAATCAGCCTTACGAACCATTCCGGAGAAAGTCGATGCACAAAATCAAGAGATTTGATTTCTAGTATGAAATGTGTCAACTTTATCAAGTCCTATAGTATTGAATTGGGTCCAGTTTATCAAAATTCTTGTATTGAAATGGGTCCACTTCTCAATGGTATCGTATAAAAATGTGTCTGCTTTTTTCAAAAATCTTGTATCAAAATGGGTCTTCTTTATCATCACATTTTTGGAGTCTCAGTGGGACACCCCGACCTTAAATTTTGGGAAGTTACCCCCCCCCCCCCCCGGCGGGTGTACAACAATTCAGAATCGCCATAGGACAGTTCAGGATATGGATAAACGGTTAAACTGGATGAATAGGGGAAAAATAGAAGATGGATACCCAAATGATGATGCACGTTTCCAAATAAGCACAGAACAACTAATAGAAGATACCCACAATATGATGTACACTAAACTAGTGATGTAGAATCATATCCAGTCTCAATTAGGACAGGAAAGAGATATTTCTCTAAAAGTGATCCATCATATGCAATGAATATTAAAACAAACACACATATCAATTTATAGAAGATATAATCACAACCAGATGAACCTCCGACCAATTAACGACAAAAACATGAGTAAGGATAGTTTGATTGGTCATTGTCGGCACGGGTACTACTTAAATCGACCTCGGGAACTCTTAAGTAAACGTTAATGTAACCCGGAAAATATACCAGCCCTTACCAGTCGAACTACATTCTATACATAGATGGTCAGTAAAGACCGGTGTGACACAATGGTCGAACTAGACATTATCCAAGTTTTATCCCCGCCAATAAACCGATACCGTAAAACGCGCTACGGAAAACGAAACAATTCTCTTTTAACAATACCTGCCTAAACATTTTTTTTCATTAGGCGTTTCGATGATATGGAGACCTTTTTACAGAATATTTACATAAATATGGACATTATGAAGAAAAAAGGCCGTCAACGACCAATTTTGCATTAGCGGGTATCTTTCAGTAAATTTACCGTTAGCGGGGTTCATTTAAGCATACTTAAGAGAAGCAGGAGTACATTCAAGTAGTACCATATCAGACAAAGATCAATCGAGCGTTAGTATAAAGTGTAAGTTCAAAAGTATAAATCAATATTTAATCACTCTTACGTAAAAAAAAAACAATTGACATTAAACGATTGTTATTTACAAAACTTTCAACCTCAGCTAATTTTACGTTACTGCGAGTGTTTATATAAGTTCTATAAGTAAAACGCAGAAATACAGGTTGTAAGTTGACTAGTAACAAATTATCGTGCAACAACATTTATGCATATAAATTATTAAACTAAAAACGTGTACACCTTTTGTATAACGACAATGCTAACAGCCTATCGATCCGATGTTGAAATGACTGTTCATTGGTTCATACGAAGAAAAGACACGTCCGTAAATCACGGGCGCCACCTCTTTTTTGCGCTGCATAAATAAATGAGCCCAAGCTACTTCTGAGGTAGCGATAAGGACCGGATGTTTTGAAATGTACAAGGTGAGTAACTTAATTATTATTTTTTTTTTTAAACATATTAATCATTATTTTAAAAATCGCACAATGTAGTGCGATTCAGTGAAGATTTATTATTCCATAATTTTCAGAAACAGATACATGTAATAATTTTCAGAAACAGATACATGTAATTACAACCGATTTGGAAACGTGAGGACCTTTATAAGTTTTGGCACTGGGAAATTTTAAACAGAAGATCGGTGTATATTGCGTGTGTGGCGACCAAATTTACACCCAATGATATCGCTAACGGCATCAAACAATTGCTTTAAACATATAAAAGGAGAAGGTTGTGCCCGTGATTAACGGCAGGGACCTATACAAACAAAGTTTGTATAGGTCCCTGTTAACGGTCGAGAAAAACGTTTTTGTTTTCCAATCATGAGCTCCCACTCGCAAACCCCTTGAAATATAAGATCTCTTATTTTAGTATTAATCCTACCAATATTACTTATGCCACGGACTCTAGATGCCATCTACTAGGTAAATATAGAAAAAACTTAAATACTGTTCGCAGTATACTATATTTATAAAAGCTACATTACTAGTATAAGCACGGAGCGTATAGTGACTCAATATACGCTCCGTGCTTGTACTAGTAATGTAGCTTTTATAAATATAGTATACAGCGAACAATGTTATTTTTTTTCTCTATATTTACTTAGTAGATTCCTCTTATATTTAATGGCAGGAGATTATGTGTCCATTTTTTCTTCAATTTTGTCTTTAATACCTGTTGTACGTTATAAAATTATGCCTTAGTGTTTACATGAAGTTTATAATATCAGTTTCATTAGGTGTTTAATTGTATGGATTCGGTTGGATTAAAAAATTAATACTTATGATGATCACGTTGCTTTATAACGGCGTAGTTAACGTGTGAATTATCAATATATCGGAAATCTGAGTTATTCAGACATCCTTTCCGTTTCTTACAAAGAATATCAACGGATTACATGCAGGCATATTGTTATGTTTTTTTTAGTGTACAAAGTCTAGAGAATTATGCCACGAAAAGTGCTCATTCAGGCTGGCTTGGCTGAAGCATATTTATAGTTACGCTAATGGGCCACATGTGGTCAGTCTATCAACATGTTAGGGTAATTAGGGGCCATAAAACTGCCATAAAACTGCACAGGGCCAGTGTGGTTGCAAGTTGCTTCCAAGTACTGTTTAACCATGTATTCTAATAAACAGTTTTGCATGTTTTCATGATAATTGTTTAGACTGATAAGTTAAATAAAATACAGTGAAATGTATAATTTCAAGATATTTAAAACACATGGAATATTTCAAAATTCAGAATTAATAAAAAAGGTACATGTATGAACAATATGTACTGGAGTCATGACATTTGAGTTAGTTAGTTCGTTTTATGTGTGTATACATGTCAAACATTTTACAGTTCAATATACTCAATGCATTACAATATCGTAACATGTTAAGTACAAATACAAATACTACGATATAGCTAACATTGTAACTTCAAGTGTAAATGGTGCCTTTTATCACAGATCTAACTAATATAACGACATGATGTATACACAGGATAACCCGTAAAGCCTGGACATGTAAACATGTATAAGCTTATTTCCAACGGGGTCCCTGATTTTTGTTAAACAGGTCTTATAAGTGACTATAAATATATAGTTTGTTTCAGTTCTTAAGATAAAAACGACATGATCCTTAAATTATTTCTTTTAAATATTAAAAAAGTGAGACTTTCAAACGTTGACATGATAATACACAGACTCATACAAATAAAAATAAAAATAAGCAATTTCATAAAATAAAACATATCTAAAAGTAAAAATACATGGAATTCTCGTCTTCCTTCATCTCATTTAATAGATGTTTCTTAACAAGTTTCTTAAAAGTAAATTTCGATTTGATGGACTTTATATTATCAGGTAATGAATTCCAATCCTTAATACAATTGTAGTAAAATGAAGAACTAGTAAAGCCCTCAACTTGAGGTACATACAAATTTATTCTTGATCTATTCCCATAATGATGGACATCTGTACATTTGACAAAATTGTCTTTCATATAGCTCGGGCATTAATTGTAGAAAATCTTATGGATATGGTTAAGTCGATGCTGCTTGTATCTTTGCTCAATGTTCAATAAACCAAGATCTTCAAAATTCGATACACCAAGTGATGTTCTACCATGGGAATTGTTAATAAAACGAACCATTTTATTTTGGACTATTTGTAGCCTGTGCTTGAGCTGTTTCGTGAGCCCACAATACCACGAAGAGGATGCATAATCAAAATGGCATTGTATTAAATAATTACATAAACTTATTCTAAGACTTTTGTTTAAGAAAGCACTATGTCTATATAAAAACTTAATTCTAGAGTTAACCTTCTTGACGATATTATTTACAATAGAAGTACCAGACAAATCAGCATCCAAAATCGAACCAAGATATTTTACATGCGACTGAGATTTTATAACATGATCATTACATTGTATATTAAAATTGTCCACCTCAGTGAGTTTACGTTTCGAACCAAAAAGAATACACTCTGTTTTGCCTAGATTGAGGGATAGCTTATTGTCTATTAACCGCTTACTACAGGACTCGAGCTCTTTGCCTAAAACTTGACTAATGGTACTAGGATCTTTATGTGAATGCAAAATTGCACTATCATCAGCATAGAGTATTAGTTTACAATTGAATGATATACTTGTTTTCATATCATTATTGTAGGTAAAAAAACAAGAGAGGACCCAGTATACTCCCTTGAGGGACTCCACACACAACCGATTCGAAATCCGATTTAGCGGCATTAACATGCACAGACTGCGTCCTATCAGTTAGGTACGAGCGAAACCACTCCACAGACTCCACTCCCATCGCACGAAGCTTTTGACACAGTATGTCATGATCTACAGTGTCGAGTGTTGAGACATATTGCTACATAATTAATTTCAAAATGTATTGTTTGCAATAAAAACAAATCAAAATATCCAGAAAAAAACAATGTCACAAAAGTTTATTCACAGATCAATGCAGTAATTAAGCTCACAGTGTGCATTGTTTTTGTTAATCATGCTAAAATGTCACACTTCAAGATATTTTATTCGAAGTTAACACTGAAATAACACTTATCTACGGGAGGTAACAAAAATTTTGCCAAGCAACTGACAAAAATGCTCATTATCGACATAGTGCAGATCCTTTGATTTTGTATGCATGAGATTTTAAACATAAAAACTAAAATCTATTAATTTTATAAATATAAAGTTAAGTCACATGTTGAAAAATTTCTGAACACTACGAGTAAAAATAAATGTACAAACAAGCAGAGTACTCAACCATTTATAACTTAAGCTTAAATCTGTTCTAGACTCTCCAAAAGATACACCACTTTGTGAACAACGTAAACAACTTACAAAATACACTATTACAGAGTTATAGTACTAAGGAAATTCAGTCCTTATGACGCCTTGAACGACTTTTGCAAAATACGTATACTCTGATCAGACAGCTCCTACAGGATGTACTTGATTTTAAGATTAGGTTAAACTATGTTTGCTAATGTATGAGCAAACAATGCTTGGCACAAAATATATGATGTTATAAATTATGCAAACTTTCATACAATAATTTTTTTTGTTGAGGCATACAAAACTAAATTCTTTGAATATTCATAGACTAATGATTGAAATAATATTGGATCTGTATTTGTTATAATTTCTTATGTTTCAATTCACTTATATTGATTTAAAATTATTTTCTTTCATTGCATACTGTTAAACATACAAGACTATGTAACATAAAGAAATATGTCACTCATAACTTACAAGAATTATTTATTATTAATATCCTCATTACAAGCACGCCTAAACTGATATTTTGATTAAATTATATACCTACACTTATTTAGCACTCCATATATGTTATAAGAACAATATACTTAAAACATAATACGAAAAACACTTACGTCTTATTGAGCAACCAGCAGTAGTTGCATTAACCGGCTTAGCCATTGTACATTCCGCCATTTTTACGCCTTTTGATTATAAACAACCATAAGCTACATCATATTTTCATATGTGTTAAGAACACATTTATGAGTCAAATGAATTAAAAAGGCAACTTGGTGAAATACAAATATAATAAATGTCAATCATAGTAAATATGAATGTTGATACATGCACATGAACATGGTTGTAATGAACAGTTATTAATAACACACTGCTATTACAAAGTTTCTACTGTTTCAGACAGCTATCATTGCACAGAGAGTTATCAATCATATACTGAACTCATTCAGCCTTGGTGACGTACTGAGTCGTCTTTTGCAAATCAATGACACCCTTATTCAGGGTTGACTTAATTTGGCTTGATTGGTCATTGTCGTCTCGGGTACTACTTACATGTACCCCGGGTACTCTTAAGTATACTTACATGTACCCAGGGTACGGTAAATATACTTAGTCGTTCCCGGTCGATTTTAGACTGTACCCGAGTTATATTCCCGCCCAAAATCCGATGTCGTTAAACGTGCTACCGGTTATCACGGAACAAACTTCTCTTACAATAAAAATGCATCAACATGCTTTTTGAGTATAAGCTTCGATAATATAGAGGCCATTTTACAGAAAATTGACATAAATGTGAATATACTGAATTAAAAAAAATTGCCGACAACGACCGATTTAGCATTAAAATTCCCGGGTACGTTTTAGTATATTAACCGTACCCGGGGTATATGTAAGTATACTTAAAAGTACCCGGGGTACATGTAAGTAGTACTAGAGCCGACAATGACCAATCGAGCTGAACTTGCCTGTGTGTACCTCAAGAATAAATCGTTTCCTTCATGTAAAGACAATAATTATTCAAAACGCGCTAACAATATTTGCAATTTAGCTAATAAATATTATTAATGCGGTATTAAAATGTATTAAAATGTTCTTACAATTTTCATTATGAGTTAATAGGTTTTGTAATATAAACATCCCAGATCTCAGGCAATATTCTTTCAATGGAATGCAATACTATTTACAGTTGCTAAATCATCCTCAGTGTGTCCATCGAGCAATTTTACTTGAACTGTCATGTGAGAAAAATGCATGACACAATATTGCCATGCATTTTTTTATCCGATAATGGGGACCAAGACTATTGAAATATCATTTTGCAGTGAATAAAACACTGTGTAGCTGTGAAATACTAAAAACGCAGAAGGTACCTCAGAATTGAAGTTTGGGCATGCCCGCCAACTTCTTATCAACTACAATGGCCCCTTAATTACTCTAATCATGATGGGATGCTGACCACAGCACACATTAATGGGCATCTTGTCATTATCTTAAACTTTACATATGGTTGGCACTGACCAGCCTTAATGAGCGCTTTTCCTGGCATTATTCTCTGGACTGTACAGTCTTGCCGCTTTTCGTTGTGGTCTGCCTTTTGAAGAAAAAAATTCGGACAATTGTGAACTTGAAATATAATGCATGACCCTTTTCTGACTAAAATACTCGTTTACGTATCTTGCGAAAATTGTAGAAAAATGTATATTTCTTTGAATTTCTATCGCGGACTTAATTATCATATAGGCCTCTTAACGCCATTCAGTAATACCCATTTTTGCAACTTTAACAAATAAATATGTTATATTTAGTAGTCCGTTTAGTTTCCGCCGGAAGTACATGCGGCTAAATCATTCGGTACCCCTCGCAGATTATCATAATCGGACTCGGGAGAAATACGGGTTGAAAGAAGTCCGCCCACGTGATACCATTCTAAGAATGTTACAACAACAAAAACAATAACAACGACGGCGTCCATAATTCCTGTAGAGTTTGTACTTGCTCTGGCTTCAGAGCATAGAAAATCCCCATGTTCATCTTTGCAAAATGTAAACAACTCGCAAAACGGGCCATGTTTGTTTTTACTATGTAATTTTGATTCGCGTAGGCCCGCGTAGGTAGACCGCAATACCGCTTCCGAAATGTGTATTCATACTATCTCCTTCGAGGTACTTATCCGATGTTTGACGGAAAGGGCCGAGAATGTGCGATTGGCGGCTAAATCTTATGAAATTTGTTTGACATTGGCATAGTCTGATTATCGAGATTTCTCTTAAAATAAAAATATACCAGTCAAAGCAGTTTATTTAATTGATAACTTTCAATCTGTCTTAGATATTTCACTGACACATTCGACATGGCATCACGTATTTTCAACTCCATCACCGGTATCGGGATGGGACTCCTCGTCGGTGGATCGGTCATCAACTCGGCACTGTACAACGGTAAATGCAATCAGCATGTGATGAAGAATGATTTATTTCTCTAAAAACTTTGGTGGTAACATTAAGAATTGCATCTTTCAAGCACTTGCTGCGTTATCCGGAATCAACGGTAGCCGGCGATTTTACTAGTAGCTAAAGAAACTTCAGCGTATGCTCTGTTCTTTAGGTGTCCAGTCATTACACCCCCTGGACGTTACACCCCTGGTCATTACACCCTCTAAGCCTGGACATTACACCCACCAAGATATTGATTAGATTAGAAAGGTGTAATCAACTTATGAACCACTAATTGGATTTGTCATGTAAGATGACACTGATGAGATTAATGGTTGCTCAAATTATTTAATTGAGCAGCCATCATTTAAAACATTAATTTTTATTTCACCAGAATGACTGTAACAATATGCATCTAAATAATAAATACTTTTTTTCAAGAATATACAGACAGAAAAAACTTGAAGAAATAAAAATAAAGATAAATAAAATAAATATTTAGAATAAACAAAACACAATCTTAATTCATATACATTTATTTTTATTTCACCATAATGTAATAATATGCATCTAAATCATAAATAATAACGACAGAAAAAACTTTGAAAACAAAATAAAATAATGATAAATACAATAATTATTTAGAATAACAAAACACAATCTTAATTCATATACATTTATTCTTATTTCACCATAATGTTATAATATGCATCTAAATCATAAATACTTTTTTACAGACAGAAATAACTTTGAGAATAAAATACAAATTATGATTGATTAAAAAAAAACTAAAATAATATTGCCAAGAAATCCCATTATTAATTTTTAAGCAAGTATTAATAAAGTAGAAATATCCTATATCTGTTGGTTTCAGTGAGTTTGTTAGATATTGAAATAGAAGTAACATATTGTCACTGTATGATATATAAAATTTTACTGCAGACTTCAAAGTTCATTAATTACAATATCATTAACCTTTAAAGTCAGAATTGATAATGAGGGATCATTGAAGAAATACTGTTTTATATTGAAACACAATTAACAGGAATCTGTCACTTTCTGTAGCATTCAAAGCATGTTTTCACAGTTTATGGGAGGGCCCTAATTGGCACTAGTCTGTGTATCTTTAATGGCCCCTAATAAACAGTTAGAGGGTCTTTGTCTGGCCCTAATGTGGCCCAAATAGGTCCAATGTTTATCTAAGTGGCCCAGTGTTACTGTTAGTTTTACAAACTGTGTTTCATAAATGATGACACAAAACTGTGTCAATGATTTAAAACACTAAATTGGGGCATGAGTCTTAATGCAACATAACATCAACTTATTATTTGAATGATAACAAAAATATATATAACATGTATAATCCCTCATGTCTCTACCCATTTCCGTTTTCCTGCATAAATACCATTCTGTTACATATCATATCATATTTTTGGAAAATAATATTTTTGTTAATAAAATGTAAATCATAAGACCATAAAATTGAATTTCATTTATGTAAAAATAAGAAAGTATTATTAGGATTCCAAACTTTCCACATGATGTAGTTGGTTAATATGTAACAAATAGTTTCTAATTATTAATAATTAATGGATATGTTTTTATAAAGACTAATAATTATATAAGTTATATAAACAGATAAAACACAGATATCAAGTTGTACCCAGTATTGTCCATAAGACCATTAAATTGAATTTCATTTATGTAAAAATAAGAAAGTATTATTAGGATTCCAAACTTTCCACATGATGTAGTTGGTTAATATGTAACAAATAGTTTCTTAATTATTAATAGGTCCAATGTTTATCTAAGTGGCCCAGTGTTACTGTTAGTTTTACAAACTGTGTTTCATAAATGATGACACCAAAAAATTGGACACACATTAAAGCAGAAACATCATTAATCAAGTGAAGTGTGCCCCATGGTAGGTGTGATCACACCTTAGTAACCTAATCAATTATGTTTACATCTTGGTGGGTGTAATGTCCAGGCTTAGAGGGTGTAATGACTAGGGGTGTAACGTCCAGGGGGTGTAACGACTGGAAATCGTTCTTTAGATACCGTTCCTCTTAGACGTTACATTGGATGCTGTGAGCTATAGTTTCAACTCACAATTTATTAAAACGCAACAAAATATGGGAAAAACATTCAACTTTACTTTAAAAACACAAATAACATCAAACATCAATGTTATAATCTGTGACCTCTACCTGAATGTACTCGACCATGACGATCTGTGTACAGCAAGCGCTTCTCTCGATACCGTTCTTTTCATTGGCCAAGTGCTGACGTCACACACAATGACTCACTCGCTACGGGTCGGCTCGTGAAAGTTAATCCAGTTGTACAAAATCAATTTAAAATGAAATCAACGTATGTAACTTGCAAATTTCGTTAAACTATTAAATTGTATAATGCAAAACGGCTTCAAACAGTAACAGAAATAATAACGAGATTTAAAACATAAATAAAACTGTGATATGAATTGCTTGCTGATTTGTTTGTTAAGCCTCGACCTCGCATTTTGAGCACACGAACTCCGACATACGTCTGACGACACGAACGGTTGTACAGAAAGCTAGATGTACCCAACCGTCGCATTTATCACATTGTGCCCAGTTGACGATCTTCAAATGTGGATGGAGTCTTAAGTCTGGAGGTGTAATCTGCTTGCAAACGCAGCACGGTACTCTGTCGTCCAACTCATCATCATCTGTGTCCGTCTCCATGGCAACATCGGGTCGATTTATTTGAAGGCCACTTGTAGATGATAGTGGACGGCTGGGCGTTATCTTGCAGGTGTCGTTTTGTTCCTTTCTCTGGGATGCGTATGTTGCGACCTCATTTTTATACGAGTCTGACGTAATTTCTCGTCCTCCTGACTTTGGTTTGTGCGTCCGTGGTTTTGCATTGCTGCACGAAGGGCATTTCATTTCGGTTTGGCAAATGCTGCATTTATTTGATGACGCTATGTCGTTTTCTTTCTTTGAATTAAGAAATGCCAGCACCGCATCTTTCCCGCCCTTCAGTGCCGCTACTTTGCGAACAGGACTTGCTTCGCGGAAACCCTCACACGTTATCTGCTTCTCAGCAGATATTGCGTTGCTTGACAGGGGATGTATTCCAGTTTTCCTGAATGCCGACTGGATATTGAGCGGCGTCATGGCCTTCAGGTATGCCTTACATGCTAACTTAGCCATGTCGAAACGAGTTATTTTCTGCCCCATATGAGCATTCATGAAAGACGCGCATTCATTGTAGTAGTAAGATTTAAAAGGCCCAAAGATACCAACATCCAAGGGTTGAAGCACATGAGATGTGTGTGGTGGTAGCACAAACAAAACCACTCGATTTTTGCTTGCCCAATCAATCAGCTCTTGATTCACGTGAGATGCGTGGCCGTCGTAGATAAAAAGAACTGACTGCTGTGGTCCAAGGGCAGGGACGTGCTCAAGGAAGTGCGTCTTCAGGTACTCAAGAAATACGTCACCGTTAGACCATCCGGAGTCTGACATGACCCCCCTGGCCCTCGGAGACGTACCTTTCATCAACTCGGGGTTATACCTTTTGCCTTTGAAAACAAAATAGGGTGGGAGTGAGTTTCCTGAGGCATTAGCGCACGCGATAACGGTTGTTGTTGAGGATCTGGGAGAAGTTATGGCCTGTGGTTTGCTGCCGACGGGAGCGATAACATTGGGTGGTCTGTGTTCAGGCTGAATTCCAGTTTCGTCAATGTTGAATATAAGATGTGGCTTGTCAAGGAGATTGTGTTGATGAAAGGACATTTCTAAATTCTTGAAATACTGCTCTAACGCTTCTGGGGTTGTTGACTTGGCGCGGTTGTTGTCATATGCTCTCGGCTTTAATGAAACTATTCTGTCGTCCCACCTTTTTCTAAACCCGTAGAGCCAGGTGTTGCTCATTGGTTTGTTATTATCCGGTTTTCTTCCAAGTTCGTGAAGCAATTTGCCGGCCAGCTGTTTAAGTTTGGCATTGGTTATACCATACCCTAACTGGGACAACGTTGTGATGCGCTCAATTAGGGTTTCTTCTTCTTCTTGGGTCATAGCTCTCCATCGTTCATTTGGATTCTCTGCGTTTACAAGACCCTTAACGCGATCCCTCAATTTTTGAGTCGGAACTCCGAAATTGCGCGCAGCAGTTTTAATTTTCATACCCTTTTCTTTAACTGCCTTGTTAGCAAGAAGCAGGCTTTCTGGATTGTAATTTCGTTTTCCAGCATTGTACTTTTTGGGGACGGGCTGAAAGGCAAAATTAATGCTACCTAAATGTGTACATGTGTTTCATGTGAAGCTCGTATGGTGCATGCTAAACTTTCGATCAATAGCTTCATTGTTCGATCCTCTCTAAATAAAGTTATAAATATCTGCTCATAAACTCAACAATCTGGTTCGCTGAATGGCACGGACTCGACAGTTTTTTCTAGCACACAATTCAGTCGAAATAATGTGAAACTATTTTACTTAAATTGCTTAAATTGCCATTCATGGCTCAGACATAACGCAATATTTTTTTCCATTAGATCTGCAATAGATGTGCCGGTAATACCCGGAAAAAATTTGACAACACCTCATTAAGGAAACGGATTTCAGTGCAACCAATCTTGAATACAAGTTTTAAATTGGATTTTAATTGATTTTGATGCACATAAGTGAACATGGTAGTTTAGCGTAGACTTCCTGACATTACCTATACTTTTTAGCGCATAAATATACTGACCTGATTTGTGAGTTACTTCCCTTCTGTGTAAACAAACGACAACATAAATTCATAATTCCAAATCGGATTTTAAAGTAAATTTGGGTCAAAGGGTACTGATTAACATATTGTTTGTTATAATTTAGCATAAATATGATGATTTTCAGCAATATACCTGCTTATGACGCATCTTTTCTTCTGTATTTTCTTACAAGGACGAGGTCCAACAAAATTGGCGTAGTTTTCGGACAATGAAAATTTCGCACGCGCTGTAATTCTTGTAATATATGTGACGTAACGGTATCTCGAGAATAACGGTATCGGAAGAATAAGGGATACAGTTTATATAGTTTTGACAGACCTGTACGCTGAAGCCAATGTGATCAAAACCAATAAACATCAAAAAGGTACTCTCTTTTGTTGTGTTTTGCTGTTATAGTTTAGTCGGACAGTGGGACTGACAGAAACTGAGTCGGATGACTGACAGATTTTTCAAGTTTTGGTGAACCCTGCACCGTGACCTTGACCTTTGACCTAGTGACCTGAAAATAAATAGGGGTCATCTGCTAGTCATGATCAATCTACCTATCAAGTTTTATGATCCTAGGAATAAGCGTTCTTCAATTATCATCCGGAAACCATTTTACTATTTCGGGTCACCATGAAATTGACCTAGTGACCTCAAAATCGATAGGGGTCATCTGCGAGTCATGATCAATGTACCTGTGAAGTTTCATGATCGTAGCCATAAGCGTTCTTGAGTTATCATCCGGAAACCATTTTACTATTTCAGGTCACCGTGACCTTGACCTTTAATATAGTGACCTGAAAATCAATAGGGGTCAACTGCGAGTCATGATCAATCTACCTATCAAGTTTTATGATCCTAGGCATAAGCATTCTTGAGTTATTATCCGGAAACCATTTTACTTTTTCTGGTCACCGTGACCTTTGACCTAGTGACCTGAAAATCAATAGGGGTCATCTGCGAGTCATGATCAATGTACCTATATGAAGTTTCATGATCCTAGGCATAAGCGTTCTTGAGTAATCATCCGGAAACCATTTTACTATTTCGGGTCACTGTGACCTTGACCTTTGACCTAGTGACCTGAAAATCAATAGGGGTCATCTGCCACCCATTATCAATCTACCTACGAAGTTTCATGATCCTAGGCATAAGGTATTCTTTTTTGACTTTTTGTCAAACTGTTTTTTAGCCTCCACAGCTCTACAAATCCGTGTTCTTGAAAAGTTAGGGTGACATCCAATCAAGTTTGACTTAATTGCACACACCCATTCACACTACATTGGATGACTTCAATTTCTGTTTATTAGCCAATTGCACAAGTTCTAAAACAACACCTATTGTTAAAATATTTTCTCTTAGCTGAGGTGGTTGATTTCCAGGTTCAATTAAATGAATGTCTTTCACACCTATTTCTTGATAGAAAGGCCCATGATAATTACCACCATCCATTCTTGTTGTCTGAAATAACACAAAACATATTGCTACAAACTATTAACAACAAATCAAAACATAAATATCCCTATCAGGGGTGGCGAAATCAAATGTCCGAGTTGCCCGAGTCGTACATTTGCTTGTCTGGGCAACTGATTTTTTTCAATTAAGTTGTCCGTGGACAACAAGTTTTTCAAAAGTCGGGTCCAGGTATACAAAAAAATACATTGTATAAAAGCAGTAATTAAGTTTTACAAAACCGGCATGCGATTACATTGTCAGTGCTATTTGCGGAGCAATCAAGCTTAAATACGGGCACACTCCTGCGCAGTGATCTCCCTTATTCTATAAAAGACCAGGAGCATGCCGCATTTTAAACATTCGGCCCGACTGTTAGACAGTGTACAGACTGGTTTCTTTATTTTTACAATCAGACGGAAATAAAAAGTATCAAAGTAAGGTAATCAAAACACGGTCTACTTTGTTATTTTAGACGACTTTAATGGTAAAAATGGAACATTTAGTTTTTTTTAAATCTTCAACAACGGAGCAGAAACCCGAAGCATTGAGCAGTCCACCTTCCAAAAAAAACTAAGAAAGATTATGATAAAAAATATAATCTTAGTAAACGCACCAGAACTTTTCAAGAAACTTGGCTCACAGATTTTCAATGGTTACCAGTTGATGATAATCAAATTGCTACCAGTAGCGGAGCCTCAGTCTGATGAGGTCCACATATTAGACTAGTTTAATTTGTTAAGATTATGATGTACTTATGTTCAACACATGTTTTAATAACACTAGCTTTGCAAAATTAAAAGTTTTAGAAAGTCTTTATATTGTTTATAATATACTGCTAAAATGAATGTACTATTGAAATACAACTATAAACAACACTAGAAAATCATACTCATTTTGGTGAATTCCACATTGTTTTACATTAATCAATAAATGCATTTATAATATATATAAACATTAATGGACAAGTGTAGTTCAGCAACGGACAAGTTAAATTTCCTAAATGGTTGTCCGTGGACAAGTATAGTTTTTTGAGATTTCGCCACCCCTGCCTATGTCCCAATTTTAAAATATCCGAAATATAGTACATCGGGTGAAAAATCTAATTATGATTTCAGAAATTGTTGGTGTGTTAATTAAAATATATCCTTCCCAGAACAATATAATAATGAAACTATTTAACAGAAATGTTCACGAATGCCTGTTGAAACAAGTTTTCATGCCGTTTTTGTTGTGGAGAAATTAAATGGAACAAATAAAATGGTGGACGCACTCGGTTGCTTTTTTTAACAAAGACCGTTGATTTTGAACACGCATTTGATAGTCACTTCTAATCCAACTTTAAACATCAAAACATCAAAATGAAGGTAAGAAAAAAAGGATTTTAACAGAAGTTGAACAAAAAGCATTTACCTTCTATTATTCAAATAGCATATTATACACTTTGAGTGATCTTTTTGAAACCATTTTTCATTCGATTGTGTCGGTCAGTCGGACCGATTATCTTAAATCACTTTGGTCCTTAGAAAAATTTGCCGGTCAGGACCGGCGGATCGACGGTTTTGGCGAACCCTGCGGTGACCAGAAATAGTAAAATGGTGTCTGGATGATTACTCAAGAACGCTTATGGCTAGGATCATGAAACTTTATAGGTACATTGATCATGACTGGCAGATGACCCCTATTGATTTTCAGGTCACTAGGTCAAAGGTCAAGGTCACAGTGACAAAAACATATTCACACAATGGCTGTCACTACAACGGAGAGCCCATATGGGGGGCATAAATGTTTTACAAACAGCCCTTGTTTAATTTAAAATGAAATGATTGATGCCCACTTGTTTTCTACTATGTTAAAAAGGATGTTAAACGGACCCGATCTAAAAGCGAACGGACACGATCCCAAACCAAAATTTTGGGCAGATTGTTGTTTCATTTGGGGTGAGTTGGCTTTCCATTATGGCGAGTTGTCCAAAAAGTTTGGGGCAGGTTGATTATGTTTAGGGCGAGTTGTCTTTGGGAGAGTCGTCTTGCGACCCTGCAACCTAACCGATACTTTATATTGGCAAAATTGCAACAGCTTTTCACAATGATCGATAGAGAGTGCAATAGAAACAAGATATATCTTTAAAAAAGATATACGGCGTTGATTGTAGTTGGAGTTTGTGAAAGGTAAAGAGTTCAATGAATGAGATCAAGGATAGGGAATGTCTTTTTCTGTGCAGTTCTTAGCTGCATCACACACAGTACGTGATGTTAAGCGGATTTTTCTCGGCTTATTTTACATTATTACATATTGCTGGTCATTAACCTTTAGATACAAAACAGAAAACCAAAAGAAGAATGGAAGTGAAATTAAAACATATGAGTCAACCGGCCACACGCGAAGTATTCGTACATATTTTTAATATTTATACGCCTGTTCTTCGAACAAACATGTTTGAGTCGTTTGTCCGGCATTGCTATATGATTCGATTATTAACAGTACAGTGTTTTTTTTTATGGCCATTTCGGGGCCGATATTCGGCCCCATTCCCCTAAAAAAAGAGTATATATTTTTCCCCCACTTTGTAAAAAAAATCCCCTCCAGAAGTAATAAAAAATATTTATTTATTTTTTTTTTTTTATAGAAAGAACTGTTTCATAATCATGACAAATATATCTCAAATTTATTTCATAAATAACTAACAAAGTATATAACTATAATTTATATGATTTTTAATTATTATAAAGTGTTATATTAAATTAGATTAGTTTTTTCCAAATCAGTGAATTTTCACATGAATTGCATTTGTCTCCCAAAATGGCCAGGAAAAGGCCTAATGTATCTATATTGTGTCAATATTTGTTGATAAAAACATTCCAATTTGGTCCATTTTATTGATACAAAATGCTCAAATTTGCCATTTAATCGATTTAAAAAAAACTCAATTCGACTCAAAATGGCTAAGAAAACTGAGATTGTGCATGAAGGCTGAACTGTCTGAAACTAATGTTGAAAAAATCATTGATATATATTTCAGAAAAAGGACAGAGACATTCTGCTGTGAATATTATATTCATACAAACATGTGTATTCATATAATAAATATCATTACAAATAAAAGAGTGAATTTTTAATTTTCCCCTTTTCCTAAAAAACGACGCATTTAAATGCCCTTTGGACGGGCCCTGCCACCATTCCCCTATAAGTGAAAAAAAACACTGCAGTATCGAGAATCATCGCGCTCATGCTTAATACATAGTCAATATGCCGGTTGAATAATTCTTGTTATATTAATCAAACATATGATTATCATGGTATTGTTGAAAACACATTAAGAATCTATTATTGGCATACCATAATTATATCACTGAATATCTTCATTTAATATATTTCTGGTCTAAGAAAATTCCAGTTCACCTAGTTCACGCGATAGCGTCTATATTATTTAACGATTATTTAACTGGCTGCGAACTCAGGTCAGCACATAAGGTAGTCATGAAGACGCAGCGATGACCTGACACTCACACACACTGGCCGCTAACTGACCCTGATACCTCGCGGGTTGAAATGCAATGCATTAAAGTGAAGCCACGCTTCCACTGCTGTTTATACTTTTACATGTTAACATGTTGACAGGGATATGGAAGTCAGTACTAAATATGAGAACAAAGCCTTAAAGTACAAACGCTCTTGCGCTGGCAATCCTCTGAAAACAAAAGGTGCACCTACAAACTGTATTGATGTCGAGAGTTGAGTGTAAAACTGTTCTATCTATTTAGCCTTTTCATTAGAGATACAATTGTTTCATGCAGTTAAACAGTGTTACAAAGACGCGGACATGTTTCCAATGTTCTGGTGGGATACTCAAATCAGCCAATGGAATAAATGAAGTGTATTCATTCGTGTCTAGCCGCGGGAAATTGTATTTGAATTTTATTGGACACTTACACAGGTCAGGTAAGGTCAAAAGTGATGTTAAACAGCTACGCTGAAAAAAAGTACAGTCAAAACTGACATCAGTGGTCAGTCAAGGGAAATGGCCAAAATGACCGTCGTTGACAGGTGGCCGCTGTTCTTGGAACACCATTTTTATACCCCCACTTAACAAAGTTTACTTGGGCAGAAGTTGTATCTAGATGATGTCTAGGCAAAGTTCGAACATGGGTCATGGCAGGTCCAAAACTAGGTCACGGGGTCACTTTGTGCGTTTTAAACATTGAGCATGGTGTCTGCTCTCTAATTCAAGTAGTTTTCATCTGATCTTCATCAACCTTGGTCAGTAGTTATATCTAGATGATGTCTAGGTCAAGTTTTAATATGGGTCATGCCGGGTCAAAAACTAGGTCACTGGGTCACTTAGTATGTTTTACACATTAAGCATGGAATCTGCTCTCTTATTCAAGTAGTTTTCATCTGATCTTCACCATACTTGGTCAGAAGTTGTATCTAGATGATGTGTACATGTAGGTCAAGTTCGAACATGGGCCATGCAGGGTCAAAAACCAGGTCACGGGGTGACTAAGTGCGTTTTAAACATTGAGCATGGTGTCCGCTGTATTTTGTGAAGACAACATGCAAAATATTCTGTGTCAATGCGGCATGTGGGGGTATTCGTCACGTCTGTGACAAAGCTCTAGTTTATATTAAAATTTGCTATGTCAAATACAATTTTTAAATTATATATTGCAGTTGATGGTGGGCATAGAGCTGTGATCTTTGACCGATTCCGTGGTGTTCAACAAACAATAGTTGGAGAAGGCACACATTTTCTCATTCCTTGGGTTCAGAGGCCTATTATTTTTGACATAAGAGCACGTCCCAGAAATATTCCTGTTGCTACTGGTAGCAAAGGTAAAAATACAACAGTATTTTAATAACAGCTGCCAGCCAGGTATAATGGCTTGACTTAAATATGTAGATCATTTGTTGATGCAGTACCGGTAATTATAGTAAATTGTAAATTGGATAATTCATCCTTAACAGATTAATACACATTTCACTGATTTAATATTTTGGAAAAGTTTTGGCAGATAATATTGGTAGGTATGATAGGTAGTGTTAAATTTTGATGACTGTTTTACATATTTTATGAAATGTTAAATAATTTTATTTAGATGGGCTTCATGTATTATGTCTTCATAGACTAGTACATATACATCCTTGTGTTGCAGATCTTCAGACTGTCTCCATCACATTAAGGATATTGTATAGACCAAAGCCGTCCGACCTACCAGCTATTTACACAAACCTGGGCATAGACTACGATGAAAGAGTACTGCCATCTATTACTACAGAAGTCTTAAAAGCTGTTGTGGTATGTTGTGCAAGACATTTATATTCAGCATATGTTTTGAATTCAAGTTACAATTGATTACCGGTACTTTTATTGTTGTGTTTATAATAAAAAGGCTATCAGAAATGTTAAGATTTTGTCTGTCTTTGCAAATGGTTTCTGAAAATATTCAGACCTTTTCCTGTACAATCAGGCAAGCTTGCATGGTAAGTGTATCATTCAAACAAGAATGTTTGAATTTCATAAATGTGTCCAGCTACATGTTGTTTTCTTGAAACCTTTTAGTTGCAATTCTTGTTAAACCTTTGTATAGTGCTGTTGTCCGTTACTGTTACATGTATGTGCATTTATTAAATGCTTTGTTTGGCAAAGTTTTACTAGAACAATTTTGAGTAGATAAAAAGTACATTTACTGACTGCTGCCATGTGACTGAAATACTGCTAAATAATATAGCGAAATAAATATAGAATTACAAATATATATAACTAAAAAGGAACTATTGGAAGTTATGTGTTTACACTTAATTCTGATAAAACAAGATAAATCAAATTCTTGTTCTATTACATTGCTTAAAATACTAACACGCATAAAATGTTTTCCGTGCAAGCAATATTTACTTGTTTAGTAAAGATTGTTGTTTACACTCTGCCTACTTGAACAGGCCCAGTTTGATGCTGCCGAGATGATCACACAGAGAGAGGTGGTGTCACACAAGGTCCGTGAGGCCCTGAGCAATAGAGCAGACGCCTTCAGCATTCTCCTCGATGACATCTCATTGGTGAGAAACACAGTTAAAAATAAAATCACTCTTAATAGTTTACATTCAAATAAGTTTATTCTAGTGATAAGACCTTGACATTTTTCAAAAGTACTCATTTAACCAAGATTTTGTGAAAGTTTTTGGGTTTTGGGGTATTTTACCCTGTTGTGTTGTTGCCCTGTGCAATTTAATTAATAAATTAAGAACTGATTGAGATATGTCAATTTGAAATCATGTGTATTTAACAATAATATATATGCACAACTGATAACACATGGTCATGGGCTATTGCATATGAGAAATTTGCAGTAAAGGTTACCAACCATTACCGCAAATAGAAAGTTGTTTCACTGAATGACTTAATAGATAATTTTTTGGGGAACAGTGTTTAAAAAGTATCAGAATTCAATAGGCAGGGAAACTGATTGTTTCATGTAACTTGCACTTGTGCCAAAATGAAGTGAAATGTTTGGCATTTGAAATAATTTGCAAATTGTGTTTGTATCCTTTGTTGCTGTTTTATCATGTTGTTTGTTTGATTAAAGACCACACTCACTATTAAAACTTGTTGTAGAAATGAAACCATGAGTAAAATACACATTTACAGCTTCAGTGCCAGGCACAAGGAAATGATATTCACTCTTCAAGCGGATTTCGTGCTTTTCATTGTTGATATTGCTTTAGAAATAGTTATTCAAGACTATAATGTATGTGTTTTATAATAAAAAAGTTTGGGGGGAGCGTCTGTTCTTCTGTGGTGTTAACAAAATCATACCCCTGTGTATAATTGACACTAATTGCAATCATTGCAGACCCACCTGACATTTGGTACAGAGTTCACATATGCCGTTGAGCAGAAGCAGGTTGCTCAGCAGGAGGCAGAAAGAGCACGCTACCTTGTAGAGCGGGTATGTCAATATAGCAACTATGGATTGAAGCGAAAGGGGCATACGCCACCAAACACCCTTACACTGGTTAAAACAAAACAACACAATTTACGCACATTGACATGTTTTTCATAAATTATGACATAACTTTTGAGCTGATGGTCTGTTGGTCAGAAAAATTCTGGTCTTTGTGCGATAATTTGAAACGTTCTAAAGCTAAACGTTGATGATACTTGGTATGCAAAAAAAGAAGGTCATGTAGGGAATATGTACATTATTTCAGTTTTTTTGTCAGACAAAAAGTTTTGAATCCAAAGCTAAAATCTCTATACTCGCCCCTCCCTCTATTGTTAAGAATCCTTTTTCCATGCCTTTGCGCCACCAGATTTCAAGGGTTATGTTAAGCTAAAAATATAAATCTAGCCCTGCCAATATGCATACTTCAGTCTCAAAGAATTGGTCTAAAATTTCAATCATTATTGTCTGTAGCATTGGGCCTGCCTTTTACATTTTATGCATTTTTATTATGAAATATGTTATTACTTTATTAGATATTAATATTTAGGTACTTGTTACTTTGATGAATACTTATACCGCAAAAAATGCAATGTTTTACTGAACACGTAAAACCATGTTGATAAACTGAACAAGGCATAATGTTTCAAAAACAGTTTGAACTCAATGATTTGTTGACACTATTATTTACATGATTGAGATAAATAGCCCCTTTTGTTACATACATTGGAACTTCTGGTATTTTATTGCTTTAGAGGGATTTCAGTAGAATGTAACTTTCTTTTAATGATACCTGCCTTGAAACAGTTGTAGGATGACTAAAATGAAAACATGAAAAATAATATTAAAATATTGGAAAACATACTGAAATAAGAAAATGTGTTTTCTGAATATTTTGAGTTCATTGAACATTTCTAAGATGGTCTTCAATATAATTGGTTGTGATGATGACATTCAGTTCCTTACTCTTATAAAGGCCCACGATCCTCCTACTGCAAGTAAGTGTAATGCTTAGGATAAAAGAAAATGTCGGAGACGGGTGATGCTCCCCAAAAGTTTTTTTGGTCACAGTATTGCACTATATATTCAGATAAAAGGAAACGTCTTGAGGGCACAGTAGTTGGGGGGACAAGAATTTTTTTATAAAATTTTTCAAAGGGCCATTACTCTGTTAAAAATCATCCGACCAGAACCCGCTGATAAATTGCACATCGCCTCTTGGTAGTGAAGCTTCCCATCAAGTTTCATTGAATTCCGGTCATTAATTGCTGAGAAATAGCCCGGACAAGAATTGCACTATATGTACAGTTAATGAAAAATTTCAAACGGCCATAACTCTGTGAAAAATCATCCAACCAAACCCGGCTGATAATATGCACATCTCCTCTTGGTAGTGAAGCTTCCCATAAAGTTTCATTGAATTCTGGTCATTAGTTGCTGAGAAATAGCCCAGACAAAAATTGTGCACTGACGGACAGACAGAAAGACAGACACAAACAATGACAGACGAAGCGGCGAGTATATGCTCCCCCCAAAATAAATTTTGGGGGAGCATAAAAATGAGTTACTTTGTGCTCAGTTTCAGATTTTTGAATGACTGTCGGTTGAATGTGAACAATGTGCTCAAGGTTATATCATACATTGCATTTAAGGCTTTGCTTATGTATGGTGGGTATCCATAAACTGTATCCTCGATTGGATTGTTTGTGAAGTTTTATTAATCTCAGCTGGAATTAAATGTCTTTTATTTATACATTGTAATTTTTATCTGACATTGATATTTAATTGTATGAAATATTCAGCATGTGGCTTAGTATGTAACGGCAAACAAAAAGGGACATGTAATACAAAAAGTGCATGTTTTTTTAAGCAGTGCAGTACATCATCCACATTATGCCATGACAATTATACAGTTAAATGCTCTAAACTCTTAAAAAAAAATATTAAAATGTCAGTTTTACTGCCACCATTTCAGGAAGAACAAATGAAGAATGCAGCAATTATCCGCGCAGAGGGTGAGTCCGAGGCTGCAAACATGGTCTCCAAGGCGATTGGGGAGAGCGGAGAAGGCCTGGTGGAGTTGAGAAAAATAGAGGCAGCAGAGGACATCGCCCTCCAGCTGGCCCAGTCAAGGAACGTTGTGTACCTGCCCTCTGGCCAGCAGACCTTGCTAGCACTGCCGCAAGCGTAGGCACACTGAGTGGTTGGGAAGTCTTTATGGAACTGTGAACTTATTTGGATTTGAAGAGTATTGTTTGTTAGAAGAACTGGACCATAATGCAAATGACAATACCTGGATTCTGACTTGCAAACTGGATCCGATTGCTATCATTGTTTTGCAATTATTGTAAAGGACCTCAGTCTGCCAAATTTGCAGTTGTAAGAAGCTTTCCCTATAGGGTGTCATAAAATGTTAAACTTGTAAATAAGACTTTGTAATAAAAAGAGTTTGTTCACATCTGAAATGGTATATTACATGAAACATCCACTTGAAGTATTTTCACATAATGCTCACTTCTTTCTTTAATAGAACAGTGATGCAAATATTCCACCCCACCCTCAGCAAAGTCCTGTGGTAGCATCCCGAATATAAAGTGGGGGTCCAGGTCGCTCTGATTGTAATCTGTTCTGCCTCTCTGCATTGTCTGATACAGTTTTCACAGTTTCACTAAGAGATTTTGTAGACCGTGTAGACCGTTTATGGTTTGCTTCACGTCATGCGAATGTTGGTCTCGTGTCATATATGGCCATCAGTGCTTAAGACCATCCTGCACAACACCACAGTCTGGTCTGTAGCTACTCTGTCTGAGATCACGAAACCTTGAGTTACGCCGAAAAAGTAGCTACTGACCAGACTGCTCATATGAATGGATAGGCTGGTTTGCAGGTACACTGGTCACATGTGTCATTGGACTCATTTTTGCATGATTTGGCTCAAATGAATTGGTCATTAAGTGATTGTCTTCATGGAAAAGACTCTTCATGTACATTTTACTTCTCAGAGGTTAGTGTTTTAATGTATATTACGAGTAACCATACTAGATTGCACTTTTTATGATAAATATTTATGCTTACTCGGTATACATTCTCTAGTGTATGGGATGTTATCATACCAAATAAACAAATACAATTTTGATCACTTGTTTGTCTGTCTGTTCATGATTTGTAAATGTTGTAGAAGCAGCATACATGTACAGTTAAAGGCACCGACAATAAGGAATACATGTTTGAAAGTATTTCAAAAGATGAACAAAAAAATTGTTATTTCAAAGTCCACACTGGATTTCCTACGGTTGATCTTGTTTTGTCAGTTCAACTTAAGATAATTCCAAAAGTTACTTTAAAATTCTAAACAAAATGCTTAAATTTGGAGCTTCATGCTATGCATTATTCTGATAACACGTCCGAATTTTTGAGTCGAGTAAGTAAATTTGAACGGAGTCATGGCCCCAACTCCATTGGCTCGGACATGGATATACCTCATTTGATTCAAAATGAACACACCGGCTTATTTCAACAGCAACATTAAATAAAAACTATTAATAAAATCAAACAGGTAATTTTCTTCAGCGACTGATATTTAACAAAGTTAGATTTCTGTTGTATTATCAATAAGAATAACGGATATGCCTCCTAAAATGATCCACATAAGTTATATAAACTGGTTAAGGTGTATGAAAGATCAACAAGAGTGCCCGTGTCACAAAGATACGCCTGTCAGTGTTTTTGACGATGCTGCGAAGCATCGTCTAAGTTATCATATCATGAAAAAATTATTCACAATGGAAACCTATGTAAAGGACCGAGCCAGTCCGATTGAGATTTTTCTAATCGGCATACCTCGCTGATTATCATTGATAAAGGTTTAGGAAGCTCAGCTATAAATAGGACAGCATATTCTGGGAAAAGATTTAATAATAGTTTGAAAACGTTAATTTTAAATCAGTTTTATTCAATCCATTCTATGTTTATAGATCAATGAAACAACTATGCATTTTCTGTATTGTATTTGACATTTGTCGTGTTTCGGTAAATAAATTGCGAATTAAAACGTGTATAATTAACTTTCAACGCGATCATGAGTGTAAAGAAAACGAATTATTTCGAACCTGCCATTTGTAAACGTTGTAGCGACTATGGTATATAAACAGCATAATAGCTTTATCATTTTTGTGTAACAGGTCGGGCTACCGTAACCTCGTGAAGAGGCCAGTAGGACCTGTAAATAAACTCTGAAACACACACACATATCATTTTTGTGATACTCGCTCTTCTGCGTGCTTTGTCATTTTGCATATTTTATAAACTTTTCAAACATAAATTACAGAGCCACATCAGTGCACATACTATGTTTGACAATTCATTTGTTTGTTGGATATTGTTTGCTGTTTTCAACACATATCCTAATATGTGTTTAAAACAGCAAACAATATCCAACAAACAAATCGCGGAGATTTAGTTAACCTTACCATGTATTCATGGGCGAACTCACTTATTAAAGTGCTCTAACTATGTCCTCATACCCACTTTTGATCGGGAATCATCATGAAATTATTGCCGTACTTAACGAACAAACATGCCTAAGCTTATTAAATTAGAGAAAAAGAACGATAATCAAACGAGAAAACGTATATGTTCATGCACATGGGATTGCGAAATCACGTCCGTACACATAGCATCATTAACTAAGGAAAGGAAACAACGAAATATAAAGTTTGGTATGATATACATGTGAAATTAAAGAGCATGGTGTAATTAAAGAGCATGCCAAGTTTTGAATTTATATGCTGAAACGTAATGTTATAACCCACAAACGTTT
Organism: Dreissena polymorpha; assembly: GCF_020536995.1. NCBI lineage: Eukaryota > Metazoa > Mollusca > Bivalvia > Myida > Dreissenidae > Dreissena > Dreissena polymorpha. Next base: position 70,642,709 of record NC_068355.1, on the reverse strand, counting down.
TACTGTAACAGACAGTTTTTTAAGATAAGTGGTACAGAAAATACACGTCGAATACCTTTTACAATATATTTCTTGTTATATTTGATCGAGAATGTAACCCGCCTCCCAGTTTCGCTGAAAGGGGGCAGTCTACGGTTTTTCTTGAAAATCACCAGGCCGACAACCACTGGTCTGCAAAACACCCGCAAAACAAGGCCTTCAGTCCCAACCTGAAAATAGATTCAGACAATATTCAGTGCAGCTCATCAACAGCTTGCAAATAAAGCACAAAACAATGCAGAAAACGCACTTTAAGCTGGTATCTGATGTAAAATAGACCTTTTCGGAGGTCTCGGAACTTGCCCCTAAAAACCCCATTTTCAGATAAATCCGGCAATCACATTTATCTTTCCGGATAAGAATACGCACACAGTGGACAACATGCTTTGCACTATCACCGCAAAAGCTTTCAAACTGAGCCAAACAAAATGGGTCATTACCATTGAACTTTTTTGCACTGCTAACTTATTTAAACCCACCGTTGAAATCTGTCAAATGCCGGCTGCTTTAAGCAGGAAGTACATTTGTTTACATCTCACTGAGCATGTTGTTGTTGTTGACTAAAATTCAGGTAACTTAGTTTCGAATTACTGAAAACATGTGAAATTACTAGAATATTGACCATTTGTACTTACATTTAAGCTCCTGGAGTCAAAAAACAATTGTGTTTAGGTCATACACCTTATGTTCAGGAAATTGACCGGGGCCGATGCGCAAATAGGGCTACAAAACTGTAGACTGTCTCCTTAAGATAGCAGTCCAAAGTTTTAAACCCATCTAAATTTGAATTATTTGTACTCTTCAGTCAATTCTGGATGAAACTGGGTGGTTTTCTTTGTAATATAACTGCAATGTACAATTTAAGACTATTTTTAGTGAGCATATCAGCGGCAGCATTTTCACGCAACTTTTTGGTCATTCTTTCGGTATTCTACGCAAGTCTAAAAAGCACTCAATTTGCACAGATATGAGATGTAGATATAATCATATTGCCAGAAATCACTCATAATGAGTGTCAGCTTGCATCCTGAGTCAAAAATTGCTCACTACACTGGTCAAAGTTTAAAAATAAAGAATTTTGATGTTTTTTTCCTTTAAATCAGTGTTTTTTACTCACTTTTCATCAAAGTGTATGCACATTTAGGGGTTTAAATGGGTTGAAAGGCACTAAATGTTGTACATATAGTTGAGATAAGTCAGCTTAGTCTTTCTTGCATAAACAACTAAGCATATCGCACAAAGAAACAAAGACTGCGGATCTATAGCAGATGTGCGCACCATGCAAAATAGGGTTTTCTTCAAAAATCAGGCTTACCTCCCCCTACTGGAATGTTAATATCTCTGCTCAAATTGCTCAGAATTCAATGGGAAAGCTGTTTTCAGGTGTTGATGACTCTATTTTATTAAAAAATGTCACCTTTGACTATGGGGCGTTGGGTGTGAAATTTAGGTATTTACCTTAAGGGGGCAGTCTACGGTTTTTCTTGAAAATCCCCAGGCCGACAACCTATGGTCTGCAAAACACCCTCAAAACAAGGCCTTCAGTCCCAACCTGAAAATAGATTCAGACAATATTCAGTGCAGCTCATCAACAGCTTGCAAATAAAGCACAAAACAATGCAGAAAAAGCACTTTAAACTGGTATCTGATGTAAAATAGACCTTTTCGGAGGTCTCGGAACTTGCCCCTAAAAACCCCATTTTCAGATAAACCCGGCAATCACATTTATCTTTTCGGGTAAGAATACGCACACAGTGGACAACATGCTTTGCACTATCACCGCAAAAGCTTTCAAACTGAGCCAAACAAAATGGGTCATTACCATTGAACTTGTTTGCACTGCTAACTTATTTAAACCCACCGTTGAAATCTGTCAAATGCCGGCTGCTTTAAGCAGGAAGTACATTTGTTTACATCTCACTGAGCATGTTGTTGTTGTTGACTACAATTCAGGTAACTTAGTTTCGAATTACTGAAAACTTGTGAAATTACTAGAATATTGACCATTTGTACTTACATTTAAGCTCCTGGAGTCAAAAAAACAATTTTGTTTAGGTCATACACCTTATGTTCAGGAAATTGACCGGGGCCAATGCGCAAATAGGGCTACAAAACTGTAGACTGCCTCCAAAGGATCAAGTTTCCCACGGGTACTACTTCCCCGTACCCCCATTTTTTTTTCGTACCCTACATTTTTCGTACCGAATTTTTTTTTCGTACCCAAATTTTTGCTCGTAACCAAATTTTTTTCGTACCCATTTTTTTCCTTCCCAATTTTTTTTCGTAACCAAATCTTTTTACGTACTTATTTTTTTTTGGCATAATTTTTGTACCCAAAATTTTCGTTCCCATTTTTTCCTACCCAAAATTTTCGTACCCACATACACAATTGTGGTGATGTAGATAAACTTAAATAGATGCTTTTATATCAATCCTCTTCAAAAGCATCGTCACACCAGTACTGTCAGTACTTTGATTTTTTATCAAGACTGGGCAAAGTCTAAATTGCCTTTCAATGATTATACCTTCATGACCTTTGATAAAAATACATTTTACACGTGTTTTCAAGAGGAAGTATTAGATACTTAGTGATGCAGTAATCCCTATCTAACGACATCTGATGTTAATTTACCAAAACCATGAGCACCTTTCCGTTATTTTCTAACTCACGGACTACTTCTTAGATTCTTCATTTGAAAATATTATTCACAGACCCACGGCATCGGAAATTTTTCCGCCTGCGTTAATGTTTTCTTTACCTTTAGCTCATTTGTACTGAGCTTTTGTCCGTCGTCAACGTTTGCCTTGTAAACACTAGGGGCCTGATATATTGCCCAATCTTCATGACACTACGTCAGAACATTGTTCCGAATATGCATCGGGCGAAGTGCTGGGGCATATGGGGTCAAAAACTAGGTCACTTGGTTAACTTAAAGGAAAACCATGTGAAAACTAGAAGTCTAATATTTTCCCGTTTTTCCAGTCATCATAAAACATGGTCAACAGGGGCTAAAGCAGTTGTCTGTAAATGGCTACGATAAAACCTTGTTCAAACTAAACAAGTCACAATTTTACCCAATCATCACACTTGCACACACCATGTTTTGTACTTGTATGATGCATCCTGCCAGTGTTCAAAAATGGTTTGCCGCCTGGCAATAAGTTTTCTAATGATATCCTTGTCGAGATCGAAACATAGCCGCCGCGCGAAGGGAGGGGGGGGGGGGGTCAGTTTTCTTGATATGGCACTATTGAAACCTTGTAAATAATTGAGAAGTCACATTAAAGAACAATCATCATAAAACATGTTCAGAATATTCATTCTAATAATATGTTGGCCTATTTTGCATATGACGCATGCCATTAAAACATTACCGTCTGGGGGCAGTTTTCATATCGTTGCTATAATGGAATCTTGTGAACACGTCAGCAGACACAATTATCGCCCAATCATAAGAAACTTGCTCAGAACATTTGTTCCAGTAATTTCTCAGCCGAATTCTTCTCTAAGGTCGCTGTATCATGTAAATAAACTTATGTATATACATGATTTAGCGGCTTTTGAGAACGAGAAGAGCAAAAGAAGTGTAAGTTTCCATTGAATACTACCTAAGTTATGCTCTCCATAAGCATCGTGACGATGCGAATACTAAACGTCTGCTTCTGGAACATATACAAGAAGTTCTTATAGATAAAACATTACTATATCATTGAAGTAATTAAACTCCGTACATCGGGTTACTTTATATTCGTTGATACCGAATATTACAACGGGGAGGCGGAAAACTACAACGGGCGAGGCATGGTCAGGGGTGATAACCCCAAAAAAAGGTTAGGGTAAGGGTTAGGGTTAGGGGTCGGGTTAGGGTTGGGTTTAGGCTAACCCAAACCCTTACCCGACCCCTAACACTAACCCAAACCCTAACCCTAACCCTCTAACCTCCCCTTGCGCAATACCATACCATGCCTCGCCCGTTGTAGTTTTCCGCCTCCCATTACAACGACGTTAACACTCTATATATTTGGCTTTAAATCACGCATTTGTCTCTTTCTACATATGCCTGCATTGCATAGCATATAATGTACTGTATTCGACCAAATGTTTTAGATTGAACACACATAAACGTGATTCAAATACGCGATGTCCGTTCGATGTTCGGAAGATTTATGGCTATTTAAAACTTTCGTGTCTATATTTGTACGGAAATGCCAAGGAATTTTTAATAGCCGATGTGTAATTCCACAAACACGATTAAACATAAAACATATTTTTGTTATGAAAGGTAATAAATCTTCAAACAAACCTTTTAAACGGACGCTGTCAACTACCTTTCGGCATAGAACGAGTTCTGCGTTTGTTTTAATTACATTTTCAAGGACATTAATATGAAGTAAAATGTATTTTTAAAGCCTTTCAAGCTAAATTTCAAATTTCATGTAAAGGCATAGTTGCATTGTAGTAACGTCGATACCTACGTTACATTTTAATTTGCTAGTTTATATTTTTCTTCATTAAAACTCGATGCATTTTTTAGCATTTGCGTATAACCATAGTTTATTCGATGTTTTGGTATGATTTTCTTGAAACGAGATGGGTTGCCACAGACGTGCACGGCAGAAATGTATAGATTGTGTGTAAACCATTTCACAATTTCTCCCATTTCACCTTGAATTGGTAAATATTTATGATGAAGTTCGTGTAAATAATGCATTGTTAAAATGTCAACTTTATCTGCATTTTCGGAGACGTATGTATTTTTAATAATTGTATGATTGATTGAGTGTTCCAACCTGTAATTAATGAGTTTTCGTGATGTTAACTGTGTATTTTTGTGAAATTAACCATATTCGTCGTTATCACATTAGTTATGGCGACACTCTTCAAAGATGATCTTACAATACTTAAAGTTGTAATTATTTTTTATTTGTAACCTTTTAAGTCTAGTCCGTGTTTTCGCAACAAATAAATTTAACCAAACATAGGCTGCACTCAACAGCACTTATGTGGCCAAGGATGGTTAAATCTCATAGATGTGTGTTCATATTGGAATGCCATATAAAGTTGTATATATTTATGTATGCATGCATGTATGTATGTAATGATATACATATTAGATATATTTAGTCTTATACCCTAACAATTGATCCATATGCATCACGCACATTAACCCATTGAACATTTACCAATAAGGTGCACTCCTTTTTATCATGTTAACGTCATTAATTAAACAACTGAAAAATCAGTATCAATATGTTCGTTTCCATACTGCAAATTCTTCTTATGGTATGTCTGGTGAGTAAATTAGTAAATTTTAGATACGCAGTTGCAATATTACATGAAATTATGTATTCCCTTCATAAACATTCCATGTTAACCAGTTCATAACAATATCGTCCAACCTTTATCTTCTACCATCACTTATAAATTGTATAATCCATATATAATGTAAGCTATGAGCTTGTATAGGCTTTGTTGCTGAATAAATGTTGTTCTTGTTCTAAGCATTTTTGTTTGTAATAATTTTTGTATTAAAACGGAAGATATGACATTATCAGAGAACATAAAGTCATTGACAATAACAATCCATCAATTATAAGGTAATTACAATGTATGACTTCTAAAATGTAATATAGACCGTATAACCCTTTCTCCCATAAGAAGCAAAGTGAAAATTGATTTTGCAACCAGTATAAACCCAGAACAGCAACTCACAGTCTGCTAAGGTTTTTTCTGTTTGTTACTCATCAGTACATAAGGATTGGAAATGAAGCATTTAAAACTTGAAAATATTAAGTAAGGACTTAATTTAATTTTCTAAAGGACTTTAAATGCGTCAAAGTGCATTTCTGAGAGGTAAAGGGATAAGCACGTGAGATTGTTTGTTTGTCGCTGCTTTATAGGGGTCCTTCATTTATAAAACCCGATTTATAAGCACGATGTGATCGTTGTCTAGACGCATACCAATATGGGTTCATGTGATCCCAAACGCTATTAAATCCGTAAAATAACATGTGCATATCCTATGGACACAGATAAACAGAAGTAGATCAGTTTCTTCATGCAGTTGATACCGTATAAGGAAACTTAATTTATTCGCTCGATGCTGATTGATTGGGTTTTATTAGGCCATACGATGCAGATTTATTTGGTTTCATTACACTATAATGCAATCAAGACCTTATAATCGCATGTGAACGTTAACTGGGCGCAGACAAATAGGGATCCATCCCTGGTTTCACCCTAATTGTACCGTATAAGCACGAAGTGGATGTTGTCTGGATGCTTTTTTGGAGGAGGTTGTGGTATTAATTATACAATGGTAAAAAAAAAATATAAAAAATAAAACACGCGGAGATTTTCTGCACGTACATCAATCTAATTAACTTAGTTATTTGATGCAATTAATAGCATTAAAGCACACTCAACAGAAGCCCCCCCCTCCCGGAAGCTCCACGATTAAAGTGATTTTGAAGGCTTTGTCAACCACTTTTCGAACATGTCACGCCTTATTTACTTTCATCAAAGTACCTTCTTATAATGCCAAAAATATGCATAGTTTATACGCCGGGCGACAGAGAGTATAAAGTTAAAACATTTTAGCGATTGTCTTTGATTAGTGGGCGATGTTGAGTACGAAGAAGAAGAAAAGAAAATGAGTTTACATAGGTGATTTAGATCTAGCTAAGTGTGAAACGTCATATTATTTGACTTTACTTTGAAGATTTTAGGGGGGGGGGGCGTACGCCGCGTCCGCTCCCTCCATTGGAGCCGCCTATGCTTAATGTGTTGACTCTCGACTCAGGTTGATAGGGCTCTAAATGCTCTATAATGCACGTACGACCGTATGTAAATGTTACTGGGCCCAGATTACCGTTAACCAACATTTTTAAACACGAATATAACCGTTTACGCGGGATATAAAAAAACGTTGTCTGGACGCAGAATAATAGGCGCTCATTAGTTCCCACACGCTATTACACCCGTATTCGCGCAGATAGTCCATAGATAGAAGTCAATGATTTATCCCATGCATATCCCAAGCTCACTCAATTTTTGACGCATATATATTATAGGGTTCAACTATGGAATAATGGACGTATATAAGCGCATGTCATGTAAACTGAGCACAGATCTTTAGGGAACAATAATTTATAAACCCGATTTTAACGTACATTATAAGCACGATGCGAACGTTATCTGGATAAAGATTTATAGGCGCCCATTACTTCACCAACGCTATAACACCCGTATAAAAACTTGTGAAGAGACGCAGAGACGCAGGTAAATAGAAGTTACAGGATCTTCACTATAAATATGTATTCTGAACTCCTAATAGTGTGCCTGGCAGTATCTAATGCTGTTTGCAGAACTCCACATGATGTGCATCTAAAGCATCAACTTTGTTCAAGCAGACAAATAGGGCTTTATAACACTCGTAATTCATACTAGCCGATCCGCAAAATAAACACCTAGCACACGTAGTGCATTCTATACATAGATGGTGACGTCACTTAATTATTGTCAGTAAGACCGGTGTGTACACAATGCACGTAGTGCACAATCAGCCCTATAAATCTGTATTACAAATTGAATATGTTTATTCACAATATTTTCACTATAAATAGAGATATAACTACTTATCATTATCAAAGTAAGAAGTTTTATTTAATACTTTTAAAATCCAATTAAAATAGAATAAAAAAATCATTGTCGTAAATGTTGCTGCAAAGGCGTTGTATTTCCATATTTTTTGGCCAAATAGTTTTCCTTCCAAAACTGACACGACCATCATCAATCTCCACGCAGAGTTGTCGTTCCTTGCTCTCACATACAACTCTGCGAAAGGCTCAGCCCTCCATTTTGTCTATAAAATAAATAAAAAACGAACAAACGCATTCAACGTATATTTGATTGGATATTTAAGATCGCATGCATTAAATTAAGAAATATGACTTTTAAATGTACGATAAATCGTGCAAAAACTTGCGAGTTTTAATGCAACTCTTTGGAACTAATTTATTGCCCACTAACGCAGATGGAATCATTCCACGCACTTCACAAATGTAAACAATTGAACATATTTTCTTGAGTGACGTTAGGAATTGCTTCGACGTGTGTATGTGTGTTGGTTTCTTAACATAAAAAACATATCAATTTTATAATAATGAATTAAGACTGATATAAGATATCATGGTATGAGATGGCTTTCTTTAATGCAGTGAATGCAATGTAACCGTCGTGCAAGAGATTGTTTAGTATTCTGTAACCTCAATGATGAACGCTTGGAATGATCATGACATAAATGAGACGCTTTCATAACAATTGTCCGTTCTGAGCCCAACACAGAGGTGAATGTAATGTAATCTTCGTGCAAGAGATTGGAACATCATTGCAGCAGACGTCAACAAAAAACAACTCCCGCTTCACCATCTATGTATAGAATGCCCGCTTTACCGCTTACGTCCACAAAAAGTCGAAAAAAATCGATGTCGTTAAAACCGATGATGAACGACATTAATTATAAATATCTTCGTGAACTCGAACTTTGTCATCGATGTCACTTGACAACGATTTTCAATGTCATGCAAAATTGATTTTCGATGACATTAAAAGTTTTGTGAACACGGGGCCTGTATTTGCTATTATCTGAACATGAAAAGAGTTCGAAATAATACTTTAGAAACTTGAATTATTTATCCCGTGTTGTAGTTGATTGAGTATACAGATGATTTTCAGTGTAATGATGTTTAGTTAGTTTTAATGATCAGTATGTATGGTGTTAGTTAATTGTAAAGCCATACTCTTTTGAGGATTCAAGTCTGTGTTTTTTCTTCTAGATATATTTTCTAGCAATTTAACGAATGCTGGTTCTATTAAATAGACTTGACGGAGATAAACACAGTTGAAAAGATATTCTGATTATTATAATTATGAGAAAGCTCTGAACCTATTTTGGGGGGTCAACTGAATATAACGTATGTTTTTAATTACATGTTGGAATATAGGTTGGAATACGATGTCTTCAGCTGTAGATGGAATTGGCAGATCAGATTTTGAAGGTATTACTGCACATCTTCATACTTCCGAATTAACATTTTTTTGGATGAAAGAAGCAAAATATTTTTGACCTTTTGTACCTGATATATGTGCCTCATTTGTGATTTTTGGTGCTTAAGAACGCTCACACAGTGAAGATCGAATCTGTGTCCTCCCGTCGCTGGTCCACTACACCACCGCGATTCCATGAATACATGAATGTGTTACCTTTAGTTAGTTGGATGTACCTGATGCAGCTTAAGTTTGATAAATGAGGTGTTTTTGAAAACCTCAGGAGAAGATATGAATCTGAGATTGTCCAAATTCTCATCTATAAAATAAATTAATCACACATCCATTTAGTCTATGCAAGTATGTGAGACTGAACATTCGGTTTCGACTAAAAAGGACCCAACTTTAGCATGTGACAATCAAGCGAAATGAATATCACAGGCATTCATGTGATCGTAAGTAACAGTGTCCGACTTAAGGTAGCCCACCCGTAATGATTTCCCGCGATTTTTGCGAAGATTGAAGAGCCTTTTCACCTGTTTACTTATGGATATCTAATTTAAGCAGGTATTAATGTGAAGTTGTCGTGGCCGAATTGTTAAGGCGATAGACTAGACTCTTTTGGAATCTTCCCGCGCGGGTTCGAATCCTGCTGACAACGCATACTTTTTGCGACGATTTTTATTTCTCTTCTAAATTAATTTGATTTAATATAGCATAATAGCAATGTTTATTGTTAAATTTGATGCAATTTTTATGTACCTTCTTCAATTTTTAAAATTATAACAACGTTATGGCTAAATTGGGTGATTTACTGCTGAAAATAAGAATCATGCATTTTTACTTGGCTGAAACCTCTTACATTTCATGGCGACCTTCCATCGATAACAAGTTATACAAAATAAATGTCTGTAAAAGACTTATTACATGTTGTTTACATTTTAAACACCTTTACTGCATCTGTACACACCAACTGCATGCCCATATTTGGAAATCTTATAGAAATTGTGCGTCTCACAGTCGTTTACGGGTATTTAGCCCTATTCAAACACAGTTGTAAACCATACCTTTTTTGAAAACCAGCTTTAAAGGGTTTTACATTAAAGCTGGAATATTACTATACACCGGGTACCAAATCCGTCCATGTTTTTAAACAAGCTCAAAAGTTAAAAATTGGAAAAGTGACGTGTTTCCGACTCTCGATCACTTTTCCTTAGTGCTGACGTATTACGATAAATCGATTGTCTGGAAATCCGATGACGTCATACGCTTAAACGCAATCCACAATAAATCCATACGTAATCACTTGTTCAATGTGGTTTACAATCTAAGCGTGTTACTTAGCATTTTGAAACACATTCGGGAAAATATGAGGTATTTTTGAGTTTTGGATGGATTTTAATGATATATTAAAATATAATGACATTAAATGTTTTGTATATAATACTCCAATGGAACGGTTATACAGTAAGCATTTCTTTTTTTATTGTTAGAATGAACTCGAGTAGATCTATGAATCATAAGTCATTATAAGATTATTCGGTGAACAATTGAGAACATATTTCCTTAAAAGAGTCAAATATAATATAAGTGTGTATTCATCATTTCGAGGTATATTGACGCGTTTGAAACTGAAAGGGTAGTGTATTTAATGAATATGTCGTTTTGTGTTAGTTTATAAAAGAAATATCTGTCCACAAACATACACGTTTACTTAGTTTGTCATTTTATGGAGTCAAAATTCTTCATGGACGCTTTAACATATGACAAAACTTCACAATGGTACACACATGTAGGTTTTGGTTGAGTCGTGGGTTCTTGTTGAGTCGTGGTTATAGAGATGGCGTGAAATGGCATGATGGAACGTTCGCACCCGCTGTAGTTCGTTCTGGTAAAAAATTGACATAGTCGGCGTTCGGTTTACAGCTCGAAAATGCGACAAAACAGGTAAATATTGCCATTTACCACTATCCAATGCACTCTTTCCAATATAAACACTATTTCTACCCAAATATTGTTTCTAATATAAAGAAGTGAAACTCCCGCTGCTGGAGCAGTATTGAATTTTTATTAAAAAAAAATAGTTGGTCCTTTATTTAAGGCAAGTGACCGATTGCTCAAACAGTACAAAACAGCACAATACAGCACAATACAAACCAACATAAACACAAAATATGAATAAAGCTGGGGTCACCGCCTTGGAACGGTCAATGCAAAGCATTGGGGGTTTAAACCTGGTTATAGAGCGCTCAACCTCACACTTGGCCCAGCAATATTCATAATACATTTAAGTGTAAATAAAATTTAACGTCATAGCATTGTAACTCAAATTAAACAATAATAAAAGGGAATTAAAACGCATTCAATTTAATTACTATTTAATTACTCAATTGCATTGAAGATACAAGAGTAACAGAATTACAACTTTTTGACGAACGATCAAATAAAACTATTAACAATTGTCAACTACATTCCTTCTTTATAGAAAAGATTTGAGAATGTAGAATCATAGAGTTAATATCTCAGATAATCATCGCGCAAATACAGGAAGAAGCAGCAATAATGGGTGTAAAAATTCCATATTACATAGCTTGGTTGTTTATGTGACTGCTAAACAAATTAAAAATAATTAAATCAAACAAGAAACGCCTATCAGAGAGAAAATATAAATAAAATGGAACGTTATAAACCCAATGACCTATGCATGTAGATTACAACTGGGAAAGTCGGTCGTATGACGTCACAAAAATCCATAATGACATAATGACGTGAACAAATTACAAGGGCAGTACTTAATAAAAATATTAATGGGGCTGTGCTACTAATAAAACAAGTTTACGTGATTTAATATTAAGAAGCAAATGAATACAAATGGTAATTCCATTAAAGCGACATTATTGGAATCAAACAGTATATAGGTGTTTTGACAACTGAAGACAGAAATGATTTGATGTACGATTTGAGTCCAAATGTAGTTTACATGCAGATTTGTTCATACGACACAATGACACAATTTTATTCAACAGTGAAAAATGCCTATAATGTAGTATTCATGCAGATTTGTTCATACGACACAATGACACAATTTTATTCAACAGTGAAAAATGCCTATAATATCACTAATGATTCCAAATTTTAAGGGAAGAAAGATATAGTGAATCGAAAACCATCAAACACGTGTTTTTAAGTACATAAGCATCGTATCCTTTTGATAAAAACAAGTTAATTAAATTGAAAAGTTTAATATGAACATTTGGTTTAACATATTTTAATTTGCGGACACGCTTCAAAACATCTCCGTAAAATGATGGATGGGAGATTCCATTATTTAAATGCCATTTTAAAGAAACATTATATTTTGAAATTAAATCACCATACTTAGAGTAAAATCTAGCAAATTTATTTCTTAGGTTATGATACAAAAAGCCTTGTTTTAGCAATTTTTTAGTTAAATTTTAGATTACGATCATTAAAATCTTTAATACACGAACATGCTCTGGCATAACGTACCAACTGCGAAATGTAAATACCATAGGAAGGTCCTTTAGGGATGTTGCCATCTAGAAACGGAAAATTCACAATTTCAAAGTTAAAATCGTCCCGTTTGTCGTATAAACTAGTTTTTATCAAATTATTATTAATAGTTAAATGTAAGTCTAAATACGCAGCGTCTGTATTGGATATACACGATCTATTTAAGACTAGTTCTTTTGGGTAGATTTTGTGAATATATTGTTCAAATAATGGATTATCTAAATTAAGTATGTCATCAATGTACCTACTAGTAAGGTTAAAACAATTAATCAAATCTACTTGCTTAGTTTTAGATAATTCTTACATAAATTCGCTTTCATAACAATATAAAAAAAGGTCAGCTATAAGTGGCGAACAATTAGTACCCATAGGAACGCCAATAATTTGTTTAAATATTTTACCATTAAATTCAACAAACAAGTTATCCAAAAGAAAAGTAAGTGCTGCACAAAAGTCAAGACCAGTCCAAATGATGTAATTATCTAATATCTGATTAGTAAAAAAAGCTGTTTTAGTGTTTAAAGCTAGATACAAACGTTTCCCTCTAGCAAAAGTTTTTTCAATCAAAGAAACAAGTTTGGATTTTATTAAAGCGTGAGGAAGCGTTGTATATAGTGTCGAAAAATCATAAGTACTTACCTGTGACACCTTATATTTTTTATTTTCAATTTTATCAATAACTTCTAAGGTGTTTTTTATTGACCAAAATAGGTTAATATTACTATTTTCATAAACTTTATTACAAAATTTAGCTATATGATATCTAATAGCACTCAATGCAGATGTAAGATACACTGATAATTGTTTGGTGGTACAAGACACTGAATTAGCGATAAAACGACTTTTATATGGCGTCTTATGTAATTTAGGTATCCAGTAAAGTGATGGCAATTTCTTGTCAGTAATATTGACTATTACATTTAACTTTATGCATTGGGCAATATGGTCGGTAATAATTTCATTAGGTTGCTTATTGTACTCACAATATGATGTAGTTTGTGAAAGTTCTTGTGAAATAGTTTAAGTGACACAAAATCATTTTTATGAGTAATTTCCACGTTACATCGTCAGTTTAAATTTTTTACAAATGGCGGACTGCACAGGCGCACAGCATTGCTGTAAAGACGCTAACAGGTAACGCTCAGTCTCTAGTAATTGTTGTTTCTGTTCATTAATTGTTAGAAATTTGAAGACAGGAACAAATTAATCAGTAATAAATAAATGTTGTGTTTTATTATATTTTTCAGAAAAAAAACTGTCAGAATGAAGAACCTGAAGCAGTATGCTATCTTCTCGTCCTTTCGTGCCTCTTAACTATTTTTACCGCGCATGCGCATACACAGGCTGGTATTTTTTACATTGTTTAACTTTTATTTCGTCATTAAAATACTACATTATATGATGGCAGCCTATAAAGCAGTTAAGGAAAACCATATGAAAGTGGACAGAGTTGCTATGACATTTGGTGTTCTAAAACAAACATTAAGGGACAGGGTTCTAAACAAAGTGAATGTAAATGCAAAGTGGGGTAAGGATTTATTGTTTGCATTGGACGAAGAGGAGCTGCTGGTAACCATCTTGAATCACTAGCACAGGTGGGGATGGTCTAAATCGCGCACAATTGAATGTTCTAGCCAGTGAACCTGCAGTGAAGCTTGGCAGACGTAATTCAGATGACAAGCTGAGAAATTTCTAGTACAATAACTTCCTGAACAGATGGGATCATGGACTTAAGATAATAAAACCAAGAGCCCTTTCATCCACCCGTGCAGCAGCAGTGACCCAAGAAATCATTGAAAATAACTATTGTGAGTTGAATGCGGTTCTTGAAAAGTATGGTCTCAAATCAAAACCACATCTCATCTACAACCTTGACGAGACAGGAATTCAACCGGAGCACAGGCCATCACAAGTTATAACTGGTGTTTCTGCAACTAAAACGCAAGCAGAAACCTCACCAAACACAGGCACCACTACCATAGTAGCCTGTATAAATGCAGCAGGTACTGCTATACCACCCTACTATATATTCAAAGGGAAACGGCCAAACGACAAGTTAATGACAAATGCAACAGCTGGGGCCGCCTACACAATGTCAGACACGGGTGGGTGAATGGTGAAGTTCTCATGAAGTACCTCAAAGAACACTTCTTGAAATTTGTGCAAAGCAGATCTGGTGACATCATTGAACCTATCTTGTTGATGTATTATGGTCATTCATCTCATGTGCCTCTTGACATTGTAAAGTGGGCCAGACAGCACCATGTGATCCTTTTTGTTCTCCCACCACAAAGTTCGCATGCCCTCCAACCGCTAGACATAGCATGCATTGGTATATTCAAGGCCACATTCAATAGTAAATGCAACTTATACATGGCTGAAGAAAGGAGTGGAATAGTTACAAAGTATTAAATTGCAGAGTTGTCAGGTAAGGCTTACTTGACGTCGATGACACTACTCACAATCCAAGCTGGATTTAGAAAAGCCGGAATATTGCCTTTTGATGCAACAAAGGCTCTTATTGAGATGATTTTGCCATCACATTCCCCCCCCCCCCCCAAAAAAAAATAATGCAACACAGAAACATCGAGCATGACAATGAAAGAACTATTAGATAAAAATCCAATTGAAACCGCGCAAAAATCCAGACAAGAAAAAACAAAACCGAATAAAAACAAGACAAAAGAAACCAAAAAGAAAACAAAATTGGGAGGCAAACCAATTACAGAGGACAAAGTGTTCAACCAGCTACTAGAATATGACATTGAAAGATCCGGGGTGAACAAAATAGGAAAAAAACAACAGTTATGGTTAAACAAATAATTAATGACCAAAAACCTTCCTGCAGCAAAGACCACAGCATGAAAACATATGAAGTTTCATCAGATAGTGAGAGTGACTTAGCAGAAGATGACCCAGCAAATAACTGTTGTGTTTGCAATAAGTGTTCACCTCCAGGAATTGGCCAATGCGATGGGATAGTGTTTGTAAAGTGGGCACAATGTACAGCATGTGGTCATTGGTGCCACTTCAGATTTTGCTCAGAAGTCAGAGTTGTGCGAAGGCTGTTAGATTTCTTCTGTCCACATTTTGCAGACCGTGAATATTGAATTTCAAGGCTTATTGACCATATCATTCTCTACTTTGTGACTTTCTCAACTTTCAATCAATTAGATTTGTGTTGGAGTTATTATTATCTGTTACAGTGATCAATGTTATTATGTAAAAACATAACAAATTATGAACAGTGTTTTTAATAATGTTATGTTATGTTATAATTATTTTAACAATAAATGAAATTATTTACATATATTATAAAATGTGTGCAATTGATATAATTATTTATATGCATATTGAGTGTGATGTGTGATGCTAAATACAATACAGTTGTTTACTTAAACAACACAAAGTTGATTATAATTGTTTATATGCATATTGAATGTGATGCTAAATACAATACAGTTGTTTACTTAAAAAACACAAAGTTGATTATAAATCTAAAGTGTTAAAAAAACACGATAAACTTGTCACTGTTGTTTTCTGCTAAATCACTAAAGAAAGTAACCTCTGCACTGGCTTTGTTAATAGTGTTTACAGCATGCAAGTCTTGAAATTGGAACAGCCAATCAAAACCCAAGACTCAACCAGAATCTTACTTTCAATTTACCGGTTTGACACAGTCAACGCATTTGATTATTTTGATGTAAACATACGATACACATTTGGCAAAAAAGGCATGAAATCAACAGACCAAAAGGTTAATAGTTATGTTCGTAATGATTCATGGTTATATATTTATGAAATATTTTAGATGTAACATATTTATGAAATTTACCCACGGCTCAACCAACATACATGCGTTTATTTTGCAAGCCAGCCCTTGTTATCCTTTTTCAAGTCATCTGATTAATTCAAATTCTCAAAGAAACTATAAAAATATAATGTATTTTATGCTTTCCGGTGGTTTATAGAGGAATATCAGTGAAATAAAACTGGTATTTCACTGTGTTAAACAGTGAACAAAAACAGTGAAAAATATCGATAGTTTTAACTGTTTTACTGTGAAATGACGTCATTTTTTCGACGAAATGACGTTGTGAATCCAGCGAAATTATCCAATTAAACTCTTACAATGTAAATTTACGGTGAGAAAAGCATAAAATAAAAATAAAATGTGTGGATTCGATGGAATATCGAATGGAACGGTGTTATTAGCATTTCTTTTTTTATTGTTAGAATGAACTCGAGTATATCTATAATAAGCCATCATAAGGTTATTCGTAGGACAATGTAGAACATATTTCCTTAAAAAGAGTCAAATATAATATGTGTGTGTACTCATCATTTCTAGGTAGATTGACGCATTTTAAAGGGAAATGTATTTGATGAATATGTCGTTTTGTGTTGGTTTATAAAAGAAATCTCTGTCCTAAAAAATACACGCTTACTTAGTTTATCATTTTATGGAGTCAAAATTCTGCATGGACGCTTTGACAAAACTTCACAATGTACATGCGTTTTTTTTGCAAGCCAGCCCTTGTAAACATTGTCTTTTTAAAAACTGTATCAGCGATTATAAACGGTTAAATAAATAATCTGTTAATATCCAGGTCAAGCAAGCGCTTCCAGGTGTAGATGTTTAACATTCACGTTTAAAATACGTAGCTATACAAATTCTTATCGTCATTAAGATAACATATTACGTGACAACGACTTCGCAATAAAGGCATACATGTGCAAGCAATATTTTAGATTATTTCAATATGAGAACCTACACGTTGTAACGTGACTATTTTAAACATATCATGGTTTCACCAATACGTTGCTTCTACCTGTCGGTTATTGATAGTATTCCTACAGGTCTTTTCGATTATTGAAACTGACATTATATGGACTGACACATTGAGGCTTATCTTAATAATCTTTTTGGATCCTTTCCAGTATCTGAAATTGTAAAGGTTATATTTTGTGCTGAATCTTTCTTCCTCGTTGACTTGAAACAAAAAGACACACGATGTGTTTATAATTATATTGAATGCCCGTGCCGTCCCAAAAAAAGAATAATTATTTACGTTGGCATGGAATTAGTCTTTCCGAACTTCTACTTTAGCTCACCTTCTAAAGGCTAAGCACTAAGTTCTTAATGGGAGCCGCGTGATCAACCTCTGCCCGGCTCAATTTTGATGGACCTTTATCAGATTTATTATCCTCTCACTATCTAGACCGAGTTTGAATACAGTATGGGTCAATCGCGTTCAAAAACTAAGTCACCATGTACGATCTCATAAAACCCTTGTTACTATAGAAAAAAAGACACATGTACGATTCAATCATGATGCAATTTGGTCGAATGTTAATCTTGACTTTTTATTGGCTGAGCTCGAATCTAGGTCAATTGCAAACTTAAATCTATGTTACTAGTATCAAGTCAAATAAATAAAAACAACACACTATAGTTAACGCTATATATTCCACAATTAAGAATAAGTCTTGATGAAATATTGTCAGAATGTCAATCTTGACAATATGTAGAATTAATATGAATATGGATCACGTGCCTCCTAAAACTATAGCAAATCTTATAAGACTCGTTTCCACTCTAGAGGCCTCATTTATGTCGGAATCTTGATCAACCTTTGTAAGAATCTTAATATTAACAATCTGTGGAATTAAATCGAATTCTAAAACTAGGTCGCTTGGTCAAATATTATAAAAAAATAACCACTCTAGAGGCTACATTTATGACTGAGTCTTGAAAAAAAAATGGTCAAAGTTTTATCTTGGCCGAATGAGTTCGAAGCGACTTCGAGTCAGTGCATGAAAAGTCAAACAAACAGTACATTCGAATTTTCCTACACTATTAAATTGTCATTTCAACTTAAAAATATCAATGAATAACTACTTATTTTTACTAATTAGAAACTACGCGCAGTATCGTACTCGTTTGTAATATTTACATAAAAAATGTAAAATACTGTAGCATAATAAAATGGAATTACCTAGGTGAGTATAATACCAAAAAAAAAATGGGAAAAAAGATAAAGATTCCTATACATTAAACCGTAGATTAAAGTAGAGCTGTAACGATTCACTCATCACTCGATTCGATTTCGATACCAAATGGTCCGATACGATTATTTTCGATTCGATTCAAATTAAACTATTTGCAGCTTATTTTACAAACTATTTCATGTTTGGTATGTCCAGGGCATGAATTAATATGTTTGGTATTTGTTATTAACTTATTAATTCATTATGTTGTACATTTAAAGTGTTTTATTTTTGAAATAAAATTTAAAAACGCATATTGTTTTGATAAGAAACAAATTTATTGAACAAATCTTCTTGTTGAGTTATTCTTTAATAACATAAAATGCACAAACTATTACATGTGTTTAACAGAAAAACTAAACAAAAACAAACATGTAAGTATATAAACAACTTCCAGTTGACTTCTTAACAGAATGCACACAGTTAAGTAAACACGTTTTGCAAGTTGCCTTTTCATCAGAACCTTCGCGAAACCCAAAATGTTCCCATACTTTTAATTTTAATTTTGACGGTGCGTCTGTCAGCGTGGTTTAAGAAGCCATATTACCGGCAGATGTAATGCTCAGCATGTTATTCATTCATTCATTGGATGCCATATTGGCTACTGACCAATCACAAGACGTATTACAAATGACAATGAAGTTTAGACGACGGATTTGGAAAGTAAGGTTTAAAATGCGGATTAATCGGGATTTTAGCGAATCGAATCGAAATTTGCCGTATTGGTATCGAAATCGAATCGGCGGCGTTGAACCGGTTTTACGATGCATCGAACCGAATCGTTACAGCTCTAGATTAAAGTAAGTGATGGGAGCTTAATATACAAATAACATATTTGTAAACTATTTCATAACCGTTACACTATTGTTAAATAAATGCAGATGTATTTTTGAATCCGTTTTCATTTTTTGCATACAATATTAATAAAGGTATTTTGCTCTAAGCTCGACTCTTAATGGTCATCGAAAATAAATCTACTTTGAATAATTTTAAGAAGAGCACATATTTCTCTAAAATAAAAACGTTTTCATCATAATATGAAAAAAGTTCCATTGACCGTTGACGATCGTGAACGCAGTACACAGAGACATCAAAAGAAACAGATCAACAATTGTTCATTTCACGCCCGGTAAATTAAAACTGTAATTACCACCACAATTAAAAGTAAATTGTTAATTTGAAGAAAATCAATTTTAGGCCACAGCCATAAAAGGTTTTGCAAAGGTCGTTTCTAACGGATGGATAGTAAGTTGGTTCCTTTTTCCTAGTTCCTTATTCCATATTCGAATAAGGAATAAGGAACTGTTCCTTATTCCTTATTCACACGTAACATATTTGTTATAGGGTTTTAAAGAAAAATAATTCAATTATTTCTGATGTCAATCAAAACGAAATAATTCGAATACATTTACGTTATGTATTACGTTACATATTCGTGTTTCTTCTTCGCGCTTGCATAGGATTTCTTGTATAAACCGAACCGATATTTTCTAATTTGAATACTAACTTCACATCAACAAAATCTAAAGCATATACTATTATTTTACATGTATGTAATATAAAAGTGAAATATTGTACATTTAAACATGTTTGTTTGTCTTTTTAGTCAAGTCCCTTATTCGCGGCTGAATAAGGAAAAATGAACTGGTTAATTCCTTTTTCAAGCCGAATAAGGAACTGACATTTTCTTACTCTCTACATAGTTTCTTTATATATATATATATATATTAAGTTAACGATGAAGGGGGATACTTTATTAGTGAAGTGCATCATTGTGTCCGTTTGCATCCGTGTATTTACTCAAAATACGAAACTTTATCTGAAGCAGTTTTACAGTGAAAACGATGTTAAATGACATAATGTAATTAAATGATTAAAATGATGTCATAATTACAATGGCGCTGTACTTACAGAATCGTATAAATGATGAAATAAAAGTATAGTGATGTGATTGAAGAATCATATGAAGGATGCTATTTAATGACAGTGTAACTGTTGCGATTACAGAATCATAGAAAGGAAAACAGTAATAGGACAGTGCTGATACAGAATCATTGAAATGATTATATGACAGGACTGTGTAGTGATTGTTAAATTGTTGCATGTCAATTTTTGTGTTGGTATTGTGACGTTAAAAGTGTATGCAGTTGATCGTTTACAATAGGTTAGTTCTTTTGTATTAAATATTTATATGTGCACATTCTTATGTAACTGATAGTATAAATCTTAGGTAGAGAAAGAAAAGCCGTTGAAGTATTTCCTATCATGACGTATATGAACTTCATTTAATTTCGGCATTCTTATCCTAGTATATATATAAAAAGTTTCCTAGTAAAAATATTTTAATACAAGTGCTTTTGTCTTGATTTCGGGAATGGGCTGCGCCTACCATTTTGGAGGAAAATTATCGATACAACGGGAAAGAGTATGAACACAACTTCAAACACTGCCCATACCTTTAGAATTCAGACCGGAAGATACATTTGCAACAATCTCCCCGTGAATAACATTATTGCCTTTGTTGTAATCAACGGGTTATAGATGATGAATTCCATTTTATTTGTGTTTGTTCATGTTTACGTTTACTATGACAAAAATACAAGAATACACTAAACGTTTTCATTACAAAAATCCATCTGTTGTTAAAAGTTTACTTACATCAACACGTACATTTGAAATATTTCATGTTTGTTAATATGTAAAGAACGATTAATTGTACACACTTTCTGTACCTCCTTTGAAATAAGTCATATATGTATTTATTATATACCTGTTTAAAGGGATCTTTTCACGGTTGGGTAAATGACAAAATTGAGAAAAGTTGTTTCAGATTCGCAAATTTTCGGTGTAGTTATGATATTTGTGATGAAACAGTATTACTGAACATTTACAATGGTCTAATATAGCCATTATATGCATCTATTGACGATTTAAAAACCTAAAAATTATAAAGCGTTGCAACGCGAAACGATTGAATAATATGGAGAGTTCTGTTGTTGTCGTTTAAATTTGTGAAACTACGAAGATTGCGTATATAAGGTAAAATACACATCGTATGTATGCTTGGCAGGATAGCTCAGTTGGCGTATGCGTTTTTTACTTCAGTATTCCGGGGGTCACTGGTTCGAGTCCTGCTGCGTGCTACTTTTTTTTCCTTTTTTAAATTTTATTTTTGATTTTTTTTCTGGAGCTTTTAAAATTTAACGTTCACATTTATCATAATATACCATTTAATGACAAACTTCAAAATATGCCAAAATCTGTGAAAAGGCCATTTTAATGCTTTTTACAAAATACAAGTATTATCAATCGTTGAAATAAACAATCCCGTATTACGCTACTCGCTGTTTCTAATTCCGTATTACCATACAAGCCGGACTACTGTCTTCGATCCATTTAATTACGTCACATAACGCGCACCGAAAATAGGAAACCCCCATATAACACAATATATTACGTAGTACATCGTGTGGCGTCATTTCTGTGACGAAATACACTAGTTTTATTTAAACTGGAATTTAAGGACAGTCGGACGTGGTGTTTTTTAACAGTAAACTATTTGTTTAAAACGAACGAATGCAGAACGTTTTTCAGAGTGTTTGTTTTTAATGCATCAATATAAATTTCGATAGGAATACAATAAGATATTGTGGTTTAACATAAGTTTGGATAGAGACATGGAAGAATAGAAGTGGAAGTGGATATCGTTTCAACGCTTTTGTTATAAACATCGAATCAAAGCTATCAACTTAGTTGTTATAAACATTGGATTAATGATGTCATTTAGGTAAGCGTGTCGGAACCCTGTGTTTTCCCGGTTCAAATGTTTACACGGTAATTTACATAAACTGTATTCATACGCGTCTTAAATAAACTATGGCGTGCCTCGAAGTCATTGTTTTGCCAGTTTTGTTAGAGCAAAAATACAATTGTTAACTGTTTTCGTTAGTTGTGTATGTAATAAAAGGAATATTACGCTAGTCAATTGTTCCAAGAGTTTGTATTCAATCTCGTGGCTTGTGTTATTTCGTCATACGTCATCGCACAAGCCACTCGACTGAATATAAACTCTTGGAATAATTGACTAGCGTCATATTCCGTATATATTGTATCACTCTTTACTTACATATGCATGTAAGACAAGTTAAACAGACATAAGTCTATGACGAATATACAAATGCTAGGTCACGCAAGATTTCTGGACAACGTCATATTAACTGTAGGTACTAACAAGGCTGACTCATTTTATTTGCACTTGTAAATTGCAGTTTCATCCACAAGATAACATGTGGTATGAATGTTATTTGAAAACATTTAAATAGGGACGCTTTTTGTACCCCTCCTCCTAACGTATATGGAGGATGGTTTTGGATGACATCATTATTAAGCGATAACACTCGTTAACATTTGTTCATCTTTCAACTATGACAAAACATGCACATCTCGATTCTTGTTATCATGATATAACAGAGGGTCGATAAAATACCGCATGGGCTCATGCATACTTGTATGCGTATTGTTAACGGGCCTTTTATTTTCATGTTAATGATTTAACATGCGTTGTGGATTTGTTTCGCGGTACACAATTTACATTCCATACATGTTTAGCAAATCGTGTTTATTTAAAATTTAAGCACTTCATTATAAGAAGTGTATTTTTAACAACACGTAATGCTGGGCGATATATAATTGCGTAGATATACTATTATACGTTCAGAAGTATATTATACGAGTAGCACTCCAGCAATACGTTTTGAAGACGTTTGAATATACAATGTTCAACCTTCTTTCCTATGATCACAAATTTCAATTTCAAAATTCCTAGTAGAATTATTCCGAATACTGCAATGGGGCGTTTTCACTTAGATAGCACATATGCGCTGTATTTTAACATGTCCCATATATATTTCAAAATAATTACATGCATAAAAAGTGTGACCGTAGCTTTAAAGGAACCATTTCACAAATCTTGCATGTATTGAAGTTAAATTAAATGCTTTGTATTGATAAATTTAAACATAATCATTGGATATAAAAAGCTCCAGTAAAAAAATAAGAGTAAAATAAAAGAAAGAAAAAAGTAACCCTCGACTGGGCTCGAACCGCTGACCCCTGGAGTAAAAGTCTTTCACTGAGACCACTCGGCCATCCGTGCTCATACAATGAGTGATGTATTTTATGCTTTATATAATGAATCCTCGTGGTGTCACAAAATATAAGAACAACAACAGAACCATCCAAAGTAAATAATAAAAATCGTCAAAAGATGCATATAATGGAGATTGTTGAGCATGGTAAATGATCAGTATTACTTTTTCCTCAAAAATATCACAATTACAACGAAAATTTGCGAATCTGAAACATTTATTTTTAATTTCGTCAATTTACCAAACGTGAAAAGGCTGCAGGTTTGAAAAATGATAATGTAATGCTTTGGGGAAGAAAGTGTGGAGTAAAAGTCTTCCAATTGAAAGTCGTCGTCGTTTTGATGTTGGGGTATTTCTGCAACACACTCTTTGTTTAAGTTCTCAATGTACTAGCAGGATTTATTTTAAAAAAAAATTGCGTGTGCGCCACCGGCTGTTGAAAACAGCAAAAAAACAATAACAGACAAATACAAAAGGACGAACCGCGCCCTTTGTCTTGGAACAAGTTAATTATTAACAAAAAACAAAGTTTTAAAAACATATTATTAAAACCGCTCAATTTGTTTGTTTTTTTGACATTATTGTTTAATAATACAAAGGAAGCAGTATACAGGGTATATTATCTGGAAACAAAACACACACACACACACACACAAATTAAAACAACTTTGATCAATTTGATTTGTTTAGGATAGAAACCATCCTTCCAGAATACTTAAACAAATTGTATTCGCATTTTTTTTCAGAACGCTTTGACTCTGTCGATAAGTCGTATTCGAATAGGTTAAGGTTAGGCGTCAAAGCAACGATGCGGAAGCCGTTCTTCATACGTCGATTTTGGAAGATCAGCCTTTCCACGTTAGCGGTAGTCTTCGTTGTTCATGCCATACGAGTGCTTGTGTACACGCAAAATCAAGGTAAATAATATGAGTCGCATTCTGAGAAAACTTGGCAATATGCTTGTGCGTAAAGTGTCGTCCCAGATCAGCCTGTGCAGTCCGCACAGGCTAATCAGGGACGACACTTTCCGCTTTTAAGACATTTTTCGTTTAAATGAAGTATCTTCTTAGCAAAAATCCAATTTAGGCGGAAAGTGACGTCCCTGATTAGACTGTGCGGACTGCACAGGCTCATATGGGACGACACTTTACGCTCATGCATTATGCCAAGTTTTCTCAGAACGCGATATATTTCGTTAGTGCTGTAATCATTTTAATAAATTAAGGCTCGCAGTGATGTAATTATTATAAATATGAAAATCATGAAAATCATTGGAAGAGGTACTTACAGACGAGCATGCTTAAGTATTTTGCTATATAATGCACTTTGTGACCTTACAACAGTGTTTGACAATATTAAGCACCCATAAATATATTTTTAAAAATGAAAAACAAAAGATATTGCATTGATGTATTTGCATTGATGGTTTTCTTTCTTTTTGGAGACACTCAGAAAATTTTAAACTGGTCAATACTTCCGCCGAGCACTTCCATGGGACTAAAAAATCAGTCACACTCGTCGTGCAATGAGCACATTGTGCTTGTGCGAGGACTTCCACGGATTACAAAAGGTGTGTTGTTTTATAATTTACAAAGTGAGTTTAATAAAAAAAAGGTTTAAGGTCATTTTTAGGAAAAGTTACAAGCGGTCATTATATTTAATCGATTAAGACCTACACATTCATACGCTCTAAAAAGGTATGCTTTTATTTGATTATTTGTATAATATGCTTATTAACTTGATGGATGTTGTCAACGTGTTGCTTGCTTATTAAAAGACTCACGAAATGTACCAATGATAGATGTATCTGCAGTTTTATTTTATTTTTCTATTTTAACTTCACACCAACAATGGTATCGGTCATTAGAGATGTCCGGTTAGCTATAACATTTTTTTAAACCTATGTATTTAAGCTCGATTGCATAACAAGCCTAAGCTTATATGAAACACTCTCGAGTCCGTTTCCTTGGTGTCTGTGGGGGAGATCTAAAGAACGAAGTGGGGATCGAACCCGCGACCTCCCGATCGCTAGGCGGACACCATATCCACTACACCACGGCGATCATAGCCTATTTATCTTAGAAAGTTTGCATCGCAAGCCCAAGGCTTATTGAATGCTCTCGAGTCCGTTTCATGGAAAGAGCCAGTACTAGGTGCCTTTGAGAAAGATCCAAAGAACGCTCCTACAATGTGGATGGAACCCTTAATTGATATCGAGGTCGCTAGGCGGACACCACATCCCCTACACCTCGGCGACCTTCTTATCCGGTTAAGTGCGCATTGTATTTAAATCTTAATACATTTTTATACTCCCCCAAAATTTATTTTGGGGGAGCATATAGTCGCCGCTTCGTCTGTCCGTCCGTGCACAAACTCAGCAACTAATGACCGGAATTCAATGAAACTTTATGGGAAGCTTCACTACCAAGAGGAGATGTGCATATTATCAGCGGGTTCTGGTCGGATGATTATTCACAGAGTTATGGCTCTTTGAAATTTTCTATAAAAAATTCTTGACCCCCAACTACTGTGCCCTCAAGACGTTTTTTTTATCTAAATATATAGTGCTATATTGTGACAAAAAAAACTTTTGGGAGCATCACCCGTCTCCGACGGTTTCTTGTTTGTTATTATCTCCGCCGAAATTTTTTTCAGAGGGGATATAGTTATTGGTCCTGTCCGTCTGCCCGTCCGGCTGAAACTTTGTCCGGAGCATAACTCCAAATCTATTCAATGGATTTACTTTAAACTTAGTATATAAACAGATGACAACTAGGAGAAGTGCAGTGACCAAGAACCATAACTCTATCTACCTTAGTTTTTTAAATTATCTTCCCTTTTATATTATTTTATAGTAATTTTTTGTCCGGAGCATAACTCTAAATCTACTGAAGGGATTTACTTGAAACTTAAAATATAAACAGATGGCAAGTAGGAAAAGTGCAGTGACCAAGAACCACAACTCTATCTTCCTTAGTTTTTGAATTATCTCCCCTTTTATATAATTTTAAAGTAATTTTTTGTCCGGAGCATAACTCTAAATCTACTGAAGGGATTTACTCGAAACTTGAAATATAAACAGATGGCAAGTAGTAAAAGTGCAGTGACTAAGAACCATAACTCAATCTACCTTAGTTTTTTAATTATCTCCCCTTTTATATAACCTTTAAGTAAATTTTGTCCGGAGCATGACTCTAAATCTACTAAAGGGATTTACTTGAAACTTGAAATATAAACATGTGGCAACTAGAAGAATGCAGTGACCAAGAACCATAACTCTATCTACCTTAGTTTTTCGGAGGGACACTCGATGTTTTAGTTATCTATTATCTCCCCTTTTATATAATTTTAAAGTAAATTTTTGGCCGGAGCATAACTCTAAATCTACTGAAGGGATTTACTTGAAACTTTAAACTTAAACAGATGGCAAGTAGGAGAAGTGCAGTGACTAAGAATCATAACTCTATTTACCTTAGTGTTTGAATTATATCCCTTTATTTGCTTTCAATGTAAATTTTTGTCCGGAACATAATGAATTATCTCCCTTTATTTGTTTTTACAAATATTTTTCTACTCTCTTAAACAAATGTTTTCATACACGCAAACACATGTCGGCGGGGATTTGGCGCTACTGTGACAAGCTCTTGTTGTTTTAGATCGGTCAATAGCTTATATCGCTTGACAATATTTATTGCCCCCTACCGGTTTCACCGGAGGGGACTTATGGTTTGCGCTCTGTGCGTCTGTCTGTCTGTCACACTTTTCTGGATCCTGCGATAACTTTACTAGTTGTTCATATTTTTTCCTGAAACTTTATCCACGGATAGATGGCAATATGGTCATTATGCACGTCATTTCATTTTGTTCCTACGTCAAAAATTATGGTTGCTATGGCAACAAATAAAAAAAATCTGACAATGGTGGAGCTGGTAGGGGACATATATTGCTTGGCAATAGTCTTGTTCAATTTATCTTCATTAAAATCGCAGCTTTTATGCGTGGATCTGTGTAAATTGTTTCGAAACTATTTTTTGAAACTAAATGTAGTTTAATACAGGTAAACTCAGAATGATCTTTAATCCAAATAATATTGATAAATCTCGAGAATAGGCATATTACAATTATGACCCATGTACAAGACATCTTATTATGTCATGTTCTAAATATTGATAAATCTTGAGAATCCAGACATGCCAAGAACAACGAGTAAACCAACTAGGAACATTGGCCTAGGTATAAGTATTGCCTTATTATTATTAAATACAAAACATATTGTTGGAAACGTATTATTTAAACTGTCTTTGATATATATGAATACCAATGTATCCAAATGATCTGTTCTTGTCTCTTTATATTTATTGTCGGCGAATCAGGAATTCGAAAGGGCTTATCTATGCAACTTAGTAACAATATTAGTCGTGTTTTTATCTCCGTCAGGTTTCCTGACTATTGGAATCAGCACTGTGCCTCGTGTTGGTACAAGCTACATTGAAAAAACCCTTGCCTCCTTGCACGAAAATATCGTTTCAAGTGAGATTTCTACCACCACCATTGTGCTATTCATAGCGTCCTTAAACGAGGCGTTTGTCACACAGACTCTGAAACACATCGACGAGAAGTATTCGCCAAGTGTGGAGTCCGGTCTTCTGCAAGTGGTGCAGCCATCATCGAGTCAGATGTATCCAAATTTTGGGTAAGTACCGTATACATCACCTTGCGTCATCGATACAAAAAATTGTGAAGTATGACAACATCTTTAACATTATGATCTCGCTTTCTACATAGTTGGATACAATTTTATTAGAGTTCTACGTATTGCGCGTGTCTTATTGTTGGATAATACTTTCGACGAAATGTGATATGCTAATAGTTAAGAAGACACGTCTTTTTCATTTCAACCTTATTAAGCTTTGCTGTACATGTAATATGCTTGATAAACGATAAGCTATACTATTTGAATTTCATATTTCCATATCGCATAGTTTGTTGTCCTATTTTTTACAGCTTAATAAAGAAGCGAACTTTCAACGACTCTTTGGAGCGAGTCGAATGGCGGACAAAGCAGAACCTTGATTACGCTTACCTGTTTGCGTATTGCGAATCTCTTTCCGAATATTTCATTCAGATTGAAGACGATGTAATAACAGCTTCAAACTTCATACAAGAAATAAGAAATGCAATTATAAGATTGGAAAACAGCAAACCGCCGTGGTTTGAAATCTCATTTAGTAGCCTTGGGTTTATTGGGAAGTTATTCAGGTCACCAGACCTATGTATGTTGAGTAAGTATCTGATTTTATTTCAACTTCAAAAACCTTGTGATTTGCTGATGAATGATCTTCGGAACATAATGCTGCAACCACAGGAAATAAGGAACGAAAAGTCGTTGTTTCAGCACATGGGAGTCGTGTCCTCGTTGCCAGGAAAAATACAAAAGTTGGTGGATACAGCATTTAAAGATAAACAAGCGACGTTTCTTTCTCAACAACTTCAAAAGGACTTAAACGGGCAGTTTAAAATATTTAATACTTCGAATCCAGCTGCAAACCTCGACACTTCGTTGGAAACATTCGACGCGTTTAATGCGGAACGTGCATATTTGAACACGATGTTTGGCTTCTTCTGGGCCAAGACTCCCAAGAAAAACGATTTCTTCAGAATCGTTTTCCTGAAACCAGTCGGACTTAAGCGCATCAATATAAAAACTGGCCACCCAACCACTAAACTTGATGCCTTGACAGATGGTGAGGTAAGGACTAACAACGGTTCAATCGCACAGGGTGGATGCGGGGACTTCAGCACGGTCGGAGCTTTCAAAAATGGTCATTTTGTATACGATTTCCCGGAACCCGTTATCTCGAATGGCATTTGTATTGTGGTAACTCAGCAGATGAAAACCTGGCTGATTGTGTCCGAGATTCACATAGCGGAATAGTAGTTTTTTTCAATCACATACACATAGACAAGGATCTAAAATATATATTAAATGTCAAATATTGACACAAAATATACTTACAAAAGCAATGTTTATACAATGTACCATGAATTTTCGATAACAAACTTTTTGACGACACAAGCTTTTCCTTGCTTGAAGGAATACCGGTCCTTACCTGTGGTTTTCTTTCTTCCATTTCGTCTGGTAATATTTTGTACAATTATCGTTAACGGATGTTATGTCACTTAACGGGGGCATTATATGTGTCTTCGTTTACTGTGGATATTTGTCCGTAGATGTACTTCATACATTTCTTTTGAGAAGGTTGGTAAATGTTAATTTGCGCTCTCTTTTATGTTGTTAATCTTATATATTTTATGTTAATTTGAAGCAGAGTAAATATAATTGTTAGTTAGCTTGTTCTTT
Organism: Dreissena polymorpha; assembly: GCF_020536995.1. NCBI lineage: Eukaryota > Metazoa > Mollusca > Bivalvia > Myida > Dreissenidae > Dreissena > Dreissena polymorpha. The sequence goes on along the minus strand of NC_068355.1, from coordinate 70,612,528 downwards.
AAGTGATGTTGATACCTATATACACTTAGTTTTGTTAATGTAACATGTTAATGCAATTACTATATATAATACGAGCTACAGTATATGAGCAAGTCTTTGTACAATAAGTATATCTCTTTTTATGATGTGCAACATTATTTAGTGCCATATATGCCCCGGTCAAATATTTGTGATGTGCTATTATGGATAAGGATTAATGTACATGCGTTTACTCTTGGTGAATATAATATGGCAATAATGCGAGCAACATTATTCGTACATCTGTGAACAATGAGCATATTTCATTTATAAGTTCCATAGCAATTAATATTTTGTTTTATGTTTATTCATTTAACCCAATAAGATTATTACATCAAACTTAGCACACAATATGTTATTATACTTCATAAATTGGTTTGTCATTAATGAAACAACATATTAGGTATAGATTTAGTTATCATTAATACCAATATCAGGGGGGGATGCGTAAACTGGAGCTTACTGGTATTAAGTGAGGTGAGTTGGAAATTACGTCCACGATGGCGTCGTTTTCGTGAAGAAGTAGCGGATATTTTCTTCAGGTGAGCCACTTTATATTTAATAGGCCCTTTCGGCTCTTAAGACTGCGATTTTTGTGCTTCCCTCGTTTTATTTTGTTACAAGTTCGTAGACTTGGAATAAAACAAGAGGGCCAAGAAGGCCCTAGTTCGCTCACCTGAGAGGAGTCGGTTCATTCAATCTTTACCAAATGTCAAACTTGACCTAGATATTGTCCAGACAAACATCCTGGTCAAGTTTCATCATTATTTTACTGCGAGTCATGATCAATGTACCTATAAAGTTTCATGATCCTAGGCGTAAGCATTCTTGAGTTATCATCCGGAAACCACTTTTCTAAGTTGAGTCACCGTGACCTTGACAGCCAATGTGTGAATACGTTTTTTTGGCACTGTGACCTTGACCTCTGACCTAGTGACCTGATAATCAATAGGGGTCATCTGCGAGTCATGATCAATATAGCTATGAAGTTTCATGAACCTAGACATAAGCGTTCTTGAGTTATCATCCAGAAACCATTTAATTGTTTCAGGTCACCGTGACCTTGACCTTTGATCTAGTGACCTGAAAATCAATAGGGGTCATCTGCGAGTCATGATTATTGTACCTATGAAGTTTTATGATCCTAGGCATAAGCGTTCTTGAGTTATCATCCAGAAACCATTTTACTATTTCAGGTCACCGTGACTTTGACGTAGTGACCTGAAAATCAATAGGGGTCATCTTCGAGTCATGATCAATGTACCTATGAATTTCATGATCCTATCCATAAGCATTCTTGAGTTATCATCTGGAAACCATTTAACTATTTCGGGTCACTTTGACCTTTGACCTAGTGACCTGATAATCATTAGGGATCATCTGCGAGTCATGATCAATGTACCTATGAAGTTTCATGATCCTAGGCCTAAGCGTTCTTGAGTTATCATCCGGAAACCATTTTACTATTTCGGGTCATCGTGACCATGACCTTTGACCTAGTGACCTAAAAATCAATAGGGGCCATCTACGAGTTATGATCAATGTACCTATGAAGTTTCGTGATCCTAGGCCTAAGCGTTCTTGAGTTATCATCCGGAAACCATTTTAATATTTCGGGTCATCGTGACTTTGACCTAGTGACCTGAAAATCAAAAGGGGTTATCTGCGAGTCATGATCAATGTATCTATGAATTTCATGATCCTAGGCATAAGCGTTCTTGAGTTATCATCCGGAAACCATTTTACTGCTTTGGGTCACCGTGACCTTGACCTTTGACCTAGTGACCTCAAAATCAATAGGGGTCATCTGCGAGTCATGATCAATGTATATATGAGGTTTCATGATCCTAGGCATAAGTGTTCTTGAGTTATCATCCGGGAACCATTATACTATTTCGGGTCATCGTGACCTTGACCTTTGACCTAGTGACCTGAAAATCAATAGGAGTCATCTGCTAGTCATGATCAATGTACCTATGAAGTTTCATGATCCTTGGCATAAGCGCTCTTGAGTTATCATCCGGAAACCATCTGCGGACGGACGGACCGACATGAGCAAAACAATATACCCCCCTCTTCTTCGAAAGGGGGGGGGGGCATAATGAGAAAACTGCCCCCCTCCCAGCAGCCATGTTATTCAACTGACCGGAACCATTTTTGAACTCAACTCTCGTATCAAGGAAACAAATGTTCTGAGCAAGTTTCATGAAAATTGGGCCAAAAATGTGACTTCTACTGTGTTCACATGTTTTCACTATATACATATACAGAAAAATGCCCCGCCCACTGGCGGCCATGTTTTTCCACTGATCTCGACCATTTTCGAACTCTTCCGAGACATCAATTGAACCAATGTTTTGACCAACTTTCATGATGATTGGGCAAAAATTGTGACTTCTAGAGTGTTTACAAGGTTTCTCTATAGCCAAATAAGAAAAACTGCCCCGCCCACTGGCGGCCATGTTTTTTGACGGATCGGAACCACTTTTGAACTCAACCAAGATAAAATTAAGACGAACATTTTGACAAAGTTACATGAAGATTGGCCATGAAATGTGACTTCTACAGTGTTTACAAGGTTTTTCTTTTTTTGACCTAGTGACCTAGTTTTTGACCCGGCCCAACCCAGTTTCGAACTCGGCCGAGATTTTATTGGGACAAAGCTTCTGACCAAGTTTCATGAAGATGGGACACGAAATGTGGCCTCTAGAGTGTTTACGAGCAAATGTTAACGGTCGGACGGACGGACAAAGACCGGTCACAAAAGTTCACCTGAGCAATCAGGGTATCGAAGATTCCCCCCCCCCCTTGGAAAATAAAATTGTGTTCACAATTTAATTTTTCATGTTATGTTTAATGTCTCATACACACATATGACTCGCTGGATGCCAAACCTTAATAAGTTAATGCAGTTAAAATGTATTTAGTTTAAAGCAATCCTTTTCACGTCCCATAAATATATTTGGTCTGCCTTTGTTCAGAATGGAAATGTTTGTGCTATCTGAATCTCGAAAAAATAATGTTATCATAATGGTGTATTGAAGAAAATGGCAAATAGTTGCAACGTTTGAAAAAAGGTAATAATAATATTCAAAAAAGAGAATAATTCACTTCATATTGTTCGCCAGCCGCTTTTCAATGGTGTCAGCGTTTTAATTAAAATCACTTGTGATTACTGAACACGTGTAAACATATATTAGACGGTGTCTCTCGCGTGCCAGAACTTTACGACTACCTTCAAGATCGACATAATTATTTAGAAAAATAAATACATTTCTCTTCCTACACAACACAGTGTTAATGTTTCAAAACCGGTAACAGTAGATTTAAATCCCCACTCAAAACAGACACTGAAAGCAGAATACAAGCATTGTATTGTTATAAAAAGAGCACCGCCTTGCGGGTGCAGACCGCTCATCTATTTTCTTTTTAAAGGTGAAGGGACTCTCATTTTCAATCGCAAAGGAAGGAGGGGTGGAGTGAAGAGGGGTGTATAGTGTGGGGGTGTGGAATTTATTACATTATCTTCCCAAAAATGCGGAAAAAAAAACGAAAAAAAAAAAAAAAATAATCGGGGGGGGGGGGGGAGTGGGGGGGGGATTCTTGGGTGCGATGGTTGGACGGTATTTCAAACATAAAATAATAAAAATTAATATTTGTGTTTTTTAACCGTTTAAAAAAAAAATTGCGGGGGGGGGGGTGGGGTGGGGGGGGGGTGTAGTGTGAGGGTGTGGTGGTCATTTGTGAGATGATCTTAAAAAAAAAAAATTAGGGGGGGGAGGAGGGGGGGGGGAGGGCACGGGGGATGGTTCGGGTGGAGTCTATTGTGGTATGTCAGGTAAGAGTAGTTTTGTCAAAGTATCAATCAAATCTAATCATAAGTAAAGAAGTTATGGCAATTTTAGCAAAATTTAATAATTTGACCTTGAGAGTCAAGGTCATTCAAAGGTCAAGGTAAAATTCAACTTGCCAGGTACAGTAACCTCATGATAGCATGAAAGTATTTGAAGTTTGAAAGCAATAGCCTTGATACTTAAGTAAAGTGGATCGAAACACAAAATTTAACCATATATTCAAAGTTACTAAGTCAAAAAAGGGCCATAATTCCGTAAAAATGACAACCAGAGTTATGCAACTTGTCCTTTTACTGTACCCTTATGATAGTTTGCGAGTGTTCCAAGAATGAAAGCAATATCTATGATACTTTAGGGGTAAAGTGTACCAAAGCACAAAACTTCACCAAATTTTCAATTTTCTAAGTATAAAGGGCCCATAATTCCGTCCAAATGCCAGTCAGAGTTACATAACTTTGCGTGCACAGTCAACTTATGATAGTTAATAAGTGTTGCAAGTATGAAAGCAATAGCTTTGATACTGTAGGAATAAAGTGGACCTAAACACAAACTTAACCAAATTTTCAATTTTCTAAGTATAAAAAGGGCACATAATTCTGTCAAAATGCCAGTCAGAGTTACATTACTTTGCCTGCACAGTCCCCTTATGATAGTTAGTAAGTGTTGCAAGTATGAAAGCAATAGCTTTGATACTTAAGGAATAAAATGGACCTAAACACAAAACTTAACCAAAATTTTCAATTTTCTAAGTATAAAAAGGGCACATAATTCTGTCAAAATGCATGCCAGAGTTATCTAACTTTGCCTGCCCAGTACCCTCATGATAGTGAGTAAGTGTACCAAGTTTGAATGCAATAGCATTGATACTTTCTGAGAAAAGTGGACCTAAACGCAAAACTTAACCAAAATTTTCAATTTTCTAAGTATAAAAAGGGCACATAATTCTGTCAAAATGCACGCCAGAGTTATCTTACTTTGCCTGCCCAGTCCCCTCATGATAGAAAGTAAGTGTACCAAGTTTGAATGCAATAGCATTGATACTTTCTGAGAAAAGTGGACCTAAACGCAAAACTTAACCGGACGCCGACGCCAACGCCGACGCCGACGCCAAGGTGATGACAATAGCTCTTTTTTTTTTTCAAAAAATAGATGAGCTAAAAATATATACACTCTTGTATACTCTTGATACAGGTGCGTATACATCAACCTCTTAAAACGACAGTGCATAAGAAACTTCGAGGATGTTCTGTTTCGAGGAATAAAAAAAAATCTGAAAAACAATGATATAATTGTACATTAAATTTCCTTTTTTTGTAAGGTAAAATACCTTATAAGTGCTTCTATTGAAACGTCTTAACAGGGCATCATTGTATACCCGCGATGGTGATGTCTGATTTTAGAAAGAAAAACAAAGCGTTCGCTTGTGAAGTTATCAAAATCACACGCCAATCGTATTAAGAAAAAATCCCACCCATTATATAACAGTCTTCATTGGTAAAACACATAAATAACAACATGTTTGAAATATTACGTTTTCGCGGAGAAAACAGTTTATCTGCTACGCTTCCGCAATCTCATCTGACGCATCCCGATGCCGAACTTCCGGTCTGTTGCCCATCTGATCTGCGCAAAATATGATGTCTCTGAATTCTTTTTTGCAAAGGACGCACGGTGCTGCGAAACAGACGCAATACCACATGCAGCACACCCCGAACATCCGGTAAATGCCTTTGTCCCAGGGATAGTACCATCGGGGATCGGGGCCCGTTCCCCAACCGTGCAGACAACAACAGTATTCGCGCGCATGCGTGTCACTATCAACGTAGGATATTTGGTCTGCCTCGGTCGTTTTCGAGTTCGGCTGCGTTTCCACTACACTCATGGCATGACCTGTGGTCTATAAAAATAGACGAAAAACAATGTTAATTTTCTTTTTTTGCAATTCTAAAAAATAAAGCAATACGTCAATCAGCAAATTTTTAGAGCTATGTTATATCAATAAATATATTATATGTGTATTTCGGCAACAAACGGTCTTTGTAAGTCGTTGTAAAAGTGCGCGGCAATAAAACGATGATCTAGAGTTAAAGGGACCAACTATTCGCAGATTTTGGCATTTATTGACAAACTTCAGACATCTTTTTTTAAATGGTGTTCTTGTCTTTTTATTGAATCAATTAATTGATAAAGGAAAACATTGAAACTTAATTGCTTCAATAAAAAGACAAGATTACAATTAAAAAAAAAATTAATTCTCATCAGGGCTCGAACCACTGCCCATAGAAGTAAAAGCCTAACAATTTTACCACTCGACTATCCGTGTTCTTATTGGTGTGATGTATTTTATACGTTATATATATAAGCAATCCTTATAATGTCACACAACATAACGATAACAACAGAACTACCCAAAGTATGCAATCGTTTGTAACGCCAAATCATTTTCAGGTTTTCAAATCATCAAACGATGCGCATAATGGTTATTTTTCGAGCATAGTTCATGTTCCGTATGTCTATTTCCTCGCAATTATAACTTCACCGAACATTTGCTTTTCTTGTTTTGTTACTATTCATTTAACTGATAACTGATACGATCGCATCATTTTCATTTAATCTGAAAGGAACAATTCGTTGTTGTTGTGTTGTTGTTATATTTACCGACTTCGTTACATACGCATATTATTACATGCGCGCTGGATTTTTGAGCACACGTTCTGGAGTTTTTAATTCTTATAAATAATATTAAAATAATTTCAAATAATATGCAAAATAATTTGCAGATAAATATCAAAATACTGTTAGTTGACCCCGCTTTTTGCTGCCCAAAATCGCAAGGTTAATGTTTGCCGTCACAAAGTTTTTCGATGTTTCAGCACTGAAAAAAAGCTCGACAGTCTTCTGCAAGAAACAAGACAATAATTTATCTGTTAAAATTATTTAAAGTAGTGTACCACATAAATAAATACATTGAAACAGTATGTTATCCCAAAATCAAATACGACGAGATTCACGTTAAAAAAAAAACAAAAATCACATAATTATTGGAATGATGGCATATATGAAACAAGTGGAACTACGATAATTTAATCCAAATCTCGTTCCCATCCACGTTTTAAGGGAATTGCTAATCGAGTTGGGCATTTTTCAAATGTCATGAGATAATATTTCTTACAAATCTTTAATGTTTTGAATAGACTTAACGAATTTTTATAGTAAGAAAAAATTTCGTATTCGAACACGTGTTTTCTTGAACCGTAAGCGGTTGCGCTACCGCTGCGTCACGCAAACTTTTACCTTACGAAGCGAAACATATTTAAAGCAGAGCAGGAATCACGCCCATGCAGAGACAGTTATTTTCGCCGTTTAATATCCTTCATTGCTTTTGTTGATTTTTTTACCATTTCCAGCCATATCAGTAAAAAGTGATAAGCGTTTATTTCGCATTAAAATACGCTCGACTTTAATCCTCCTATTTTTTTCGCGAAAATTTGCTGTAATAAGATCAACCCGCTAAGAAATTTCGCAGCGAGTAAAGTCGAGATATAGAGCGAATATTAATACGAAATAAATGCTATAAATTTCCTTGCAGATATGGCTGGAAAATAGCGGCATATGAAAAGGGTATAGAACGGCGAAAAACCTGGCTCGCTATAGACGTCGCCATCTTGACTATCACGTGATTACACCCTCTGTATATTTAGTCAACGTCAAAAGCTTTTGCCACTAAAAGAATTGTTTTACGAAAGCTATTTGTTTTATTTTCCAAGAACGTTTTTTTTTCACTCAAAAATAATCCTATAATTTAAATAAATATGGGTCTAGAAAAATTCGCAAAAGAAACTTTTCGAATAAATTGTAAGAAATAGAAAATTCAATGTTAATTATCTTATTTATTTCTTCAGCCAACAGCCTACTACATCCGGGCTTTTTTACCACATTTTTACACTTAATCTTTCCGATTTGTGGTTATTAAGTCCATTGTCAAGCCAATGAACAAAAGCTTAGTAAAGAAAAACTATACAATGTAACATAACAAATATTAAATCCATGACCCTTTGTGCTTTTTGAGACGAATGTGTTTATGTTATTTACTATGTATACGTCTGTATAAATAGTTTAAACCATGGAGAGTAGAAAAGTTTGACACCAGAGCCAGGTTTTGAACAAAATTTGCGGAGAAATGCTCTCAGATGTTACATAAAAATAACAAACCTGTTATTGGCCTTGCGGTATCATAAAAGAAGGCTTTTAAATTGTTACTTCTCTACTTTTTTAGGAAAACAAGTCACCCTGGGATCATTCCTGTGAAGTTTCGTTAAAATGTGCCATAAGTTGAGGATAAGAAGTTGTTGGAAGAAATGCTCATGCACTGACGGACGTTTATGGTTGCATAGAGGTTACATTCACTCCTGTTTTTTTAAATTGCACTCCTCTGTTTTCTTTCTCGTGGCCTCGGCTTAGAACTCGAGGCCACGACCTACTAACTTTTAGTACCTACCTACTCCTCGTGGCAACGAGTTAAAAGTCGAGGCTTCGAGATAAAAAAAGAGGAGTGAAATTAAAACAAGAGCTGTCACCATAGGATGACATGTGCCTCCGAAAAACGCTTTGATAGAAGTTATGAGCATTCTTTGAAACCTAAACGCAGATTTCAAAACCTAAACGCGGACCCTAACTTCAAGGTCAAATGTGTCAAAATTTTAGTGCGTATGGAAAGGCCTTGTCAATATACACATCCATACCAAGTACAAAGGTTACATCAGAAAGGACAAAGCAGTTATGAGCATTTTTCGAAACCAAAACGCAGATTTCGAAACCTAAACGCGGACCCAAAGTTCAAGGTCAAGGTCAAAGGTGTCAAAATTTGAGTGCGTATGGAAAGGCCTTGTCAATACATGTATACACATGCAAACCAAGTATGAAGGTTACATCTGAAGTGACAGAACAGTTATGGGCATTTTTCGAAACCTAAACGCATTAAAGTGTGACGGAAAGACAGATGGACAGTGCGGTCACTATATGCCCTCCTCCGGGGGCATAAAAAAGAGGAGTGATTGCCACCTCCATGCCACCGTAGACGTTGGACATTACAGCATCCGAATAATTCACCTTTAACACTATATTCTCATGTGCGATTAAAATTCACCGCTTACAATTTTTTGCTTATCATGTTGTAAATTTAATCATTATTTCACATTTGCTTAAAGTGATATTATGGGCAGCTAACAGTTTAAAGGTGTCAATCGCAACCGTTGTTTATTTTTGGTGTTTTCACTTCATATACACTTATATTAAATTTTGTTAATGCAGCATAAACATACTAAAACAATATCCTGGAAAGAGAAAAATAATGCATTTCAATAACAATCGTACTTTCGTTTTGACAACTGACGACAGCAATAATTCGATTAACGATGTGAATCTAAATTAAGTTTTAGTGCAGATTCGCTCATACGACACAGAGACGCTAGTATGTAGTATATATATATATATATATATATATATATATATATATATATATATATATATATATATATATATATATATATATATATATATATATATATATATTCACACATATGACCAGTTACGGGGTCTCTGATTTAGACATAGGTCATGGGGTTCCCACTTTAAACACGTGTATCTCCATACCCTTTTTTATCCGATATTAACACGAATTAAGGATTATAAGGGTACCTTATATATTGTTATTTATGAACACGCCATTTATTTAACGTCTTATACAAGGAATATATATAGCGAACTTATTTGCGAGGTATATACAATTTCAATTTCAGACGTGATTGTGGTTTTCGATTTAAGACCTTATTGTGAGATTTGATTGCATTACCTCCCCTACACCCCCCTCATAGTAATTAAAGGAGCCTAGATTGCGGGGTTGTATATAGACCCCGTTTTTTTTATTGACCTCGTAAGTACAGTCTGAAAACTACAGAGACCGCGTAACTGGCACTATGTATTGGTATATATATATATATATATATATAGATAATTGGTCAGAAGCCATATTTTAACTAACTCTTTTGACCTGTTAATTCTTTTCAGCTCAATTCAACAGTCAAAATTCACTTTAACCTTGTGTTAACTCTTATGTGTAAACGACTCAATCCGCTACAAACACAGGCATCACTACCCGATAACTACTGACGCGTGACGAACTTTTTTTATCAGTCACAAGTATGTTGAAGGACCATACCTGTAATCCTATCCTTGTTTCATTTACAATAAATTCCCTTTCAATACTAAATCAGTTCGAAAACATCTACTTTATTTAGATTTCACCATTTGTATGTGTAGAGTAAAATAAATGCACTACAATAAAACACGTACACGTACTTAATTCCATGTGTTATTATTAACAACCATATGCATACTGGCGTGTAAGATATCGTCTGTTGTCAAAATACGATCATGATGTTTATGACAATGATCATGTATGTGTAAGTGTACCTGGTGTACGGTAATTTACATCGTATCGTACTATTGGGGTATTGATTATCGACAAGGAACGCCTGTTGTAGGTAGGATTACAATAATTCCGATTCCTGTATGGTCCCATTTTAAAACTGCCAACTTTCAAAGCGTTTTTATTAAGATAAGATTTATTTTGAGTCGGCAAGACATATACAGACAACATAAGCCATTTAAGCGTTTGAACCGACTATATAAACAAGTGTATTAATGTTACAAATATAAAACAGCAAAATATGGAATAAAATATAGCAATATTAATTTAAGTTAATAGATATGTTACTAGCATGCTGAAAAATATTTTTAACAAGCATAGTGTTATATTCACATATCATATAAAATGTTTTGCAGGAAACCGCTGATATGGATCTTTGCGTAGATCTAAAAACTGAGTGAGAAGAATAGAAACACAAAATGTGTGACCGCTAACAAAATATGTAAAAGCGCATAAGTCCTATTAATCAACTTATGCTAGCCTGATGCAGATGGACCAGTCCTCTTCCAGTGATTGCGATCAAAAAAGATACCTTTTTGCAACTTCTAAGAAATTAAAATTCGCAAAATCGCAAGCACGATAGGGTAATATAGTTTTTTCAAGTGCGATTTTTATTATAAAAGCACTGTATGTGTAATTCCAAAAACGCATCGCATATGTTTAACGTTCAACTTTATCATATTTCGGCGATTTAGTAGTGAACACCTATTCATGCCCTGCAGGCCCGTACCCAGGTCATGGGCCCAGGGGCCCGGGCCCCCCCAGCTGGCTGTCGAACTATGATTTTTTTTAAATAATCGGCCCACTGCAATTTTTTCTCTCGTGCAAGGGCCCACAGTATACTTTCCCTCAAAATAAAAGAGCAGCTATGTTTTATTGTCCCTGATAAACAAGGGGATTAACGCTCGCCAAGCGAGATAAGCCTCTAGGCAATGTTTTCTTATCGCCTTGTACACACATCCCCGATCAGTCCCCCATTGGGATCATGAATGCTTCATCTATCGATGGTTGATGTAACATGTATTTTGATACGTGCAGCGAATGGAAGCAACTGCTACAGGAGTTCGTAGACTATGGTCTGATAATTGCCGTCGCAAGTTTTTGTTCTTCTTTCAGAAGGCCCTAGATGTATTTTTCCCTTCTAAAAGTTTTTTTTAACCTTTTATTGGGAATTTTTAGGTCCCAATATATACTTTTTGCATTGAGAATAGGGCCCTGAATTTGAACCGGAACAAAAACACTGACAAAGGTATTACAACTGAGTATTTATAATTTTTGAAAGGAAATCACTGAAAAAAACTACGATGAGATAGTTAACATGTTTGTTTAAAAGAAAAACAGATTCATAAATTTGCCGAGCAACAGATAAGAATTTGGCAGAATTCAGTATTTAAAATAATTGAGTACCGAGAATTGAGTAATATCAACCTATTAATGGCTCATTGGCAAAAAAATGAAAATTGAAACAACAAATCGATCTCATTATAAAAGTTAACCTGATCCAGTGTAGAAAAATATTGTATTATTAAATTATCTCTTTCCCTGAATTTGTTTGAAAACAGTAAAATATGTTAAATTGATTATTGTAGACTTTCATTATTTCCCCCAAAAATAAGGCGTTTCGCGCATTTTTTTCCTCAAAAATGACAAGGTCTTTCCCAAAAAATCAGATAAAAAAAACCTGTGACGTTATTGATTTGTGAAAAAAATGGTGGAAGCAATACGAGAGTTGATGTGGATAATTGTCAGTTTAAACCTGTAAGTTTCGGAAATCTAAAGCTTTTAATATTGTTGTGAATTCACACCAATGTTTTAAGTTTAAGACTTCCAAAATGTGCTGATTCACTTGTTATATTCCATTAATTCATATCACAAAATACGTTTTTTATAAGCATTAAAATTTACCTTGCAAAGTGCCAAATTAAAAAAGTATATATATAGGGAGGGGGGGACACCTCCCAAACCCTCCCCGGTTTGGCCCCCCTCCCCCCAGTAAAAAAATCCTGGGTACGGCCCTGGCCCTACCACTATCTCCAATGATAAAACCAGAACAATAGTTTAAAGTGTTTAACATGCCATCGAGTAAACAATGATATATTTTTTTAGAGAGTACAGCCTACATTACTCGATTATTTAGTAGGCTGTAACCTATAACGCACGAAGACGCTTATATCACTTTCCCAAGCGTCTTTGTGATGTAAAAGTAAACAACATGGATGGAAGGACGAAGAACATGAATGACTGGAAAGAAATAGCACATGTCATCACGGAACCTTCCGAAAACGTATTAGAAGAGCTCAAATTTATCAAACCCACACCAGTTCAAGCAGCATGTATTCCGCTTCTCTTGAATTACAAAGATGTCGCAGCAGAGGCTGTAACGGGAAGTGGAAAAACTATCGCGTTTCTAATCCCAGTTTTTGAGCTTCTCATTAAACGCGAGTCACCATGGAAAACGAACGAAATCGGAGCAGTCATCGTGAGTCCGACAAGAGAGCTTGCACAGCAGATATTCGCTGTAACTCAAGTGTTTCTTAAGCATTTTTCTACATTGACAGCATCTCTTTATATTGGTGGAAAATTATCAAAAAAGGATTGTCATGATTTAGGATTTGGTAAGCTTTTTTAACCTTTAGTAACATAATGATAAGGTCACTTCTAACAGCCTTGCTTTAGGGATAGCCCTTTAGCAACTTGGTTGTGGTAACCACTGTAATTGGTAGTCCATATTAATGTACTCCCAGAGCCTTTGTCAAATTGAAAATATTTTGCTCTGGCGGCTCTGGAAGGAATTAGGGATGATACAGACGGGTGCTGGACGTTTCGTGCCACTACCAGTTCGTGCAACTGATATTTGTGTAGGAGGGCATTGGACATTTCGTCCCACTGATAATATATAGGCGGCTAGGTGTGAATAATACCGTATAGAAGGTGTGAATCATAACAGGAAACTTTCGCACCTTTGATTGTTTCATCTGTTCAATGGTAAAACAAGATTGTTTTACTTCATGATTGTTTAAGAGTCAATTCACATGCTTAATATAATACATTAACAAAAATTACACAAAACATTTTCAATACATTGACATTAACCATATCAGAACAGGGGGTTTTTTTACTAAGAAAGTGACGCCGATATTCGGCGTCTTCCCCTACCAGAATTTTTCCCCTCAAAATACAATTTCCCCACCAAAAATATCATTTTTCACCGAAATATAATATTTTCTCTCAAAGAAATGTTTATTTTTCATTTGAGCATTTGACAATTATCCAATTTGCACCATGTACAACGATCTTTCTCTCTCTCCAGACAAACACAAAAAATCTGGGAATCCCAGTTATTCTAAATATAGCTCTTAAATTATGTCATGTAAACTGGGAAACTAATCGTAATAATCATGTGACTATTTTACTGGATACCGGTCTTGCGCGAGAAGGGTGTTTCATCAATGAATTACCGGAAACCAGTCGAATTTTCATCCGGGCTATGTGCAAGCCAAGATATAAACGTGAAAACAGAAAAAAATGTCTCACAATTGGCGTTCTTACACAGATAAAATAAAACATTCGGACTCGGAAGATACTGAACGCATCGAGGCATTTTTTCAGTAAAGAATCATCGAAAACCGTTATAACCCAGCAGGATTCTGAGGTAATCAACATCGAACATTGTGAAAGTGAAAGTAGACAATCGGCAGCTGCCGCTCCTTTCCCTTCTAATACGGTAGCAGATCAAGATCGTCAACCCATTCATCATGAAATTGAAATCACAAAATTGACATCGTCCCCCGGCCCCAGTACAGAAATATAGTTGAAAACATTTCCCATAATTAGATCTACACCTGCAACTTAATTAAGGACTTTGACTTAAATACGTGTTAAATGTGTTTAAGAACAAAAAGGACAGAGACAAGCCTCTTTTGATGAGTGATAGACATTGAAATGAACAGTTTTTATTTTTTCCCTTAAAATGTCTCTTTCGCACTCTTTTTTCCCCTTTCACCCAGCGTCCAGCGTCTTCCCCTTTCTCTAAAAAAACCCCCTGCAGAAATTAATGCATACATACATTTTACCAATATCTAGATTTATTACATAAATATATTGAAACATTTGCAATAATTGACATTAAAGGGGCCTTTTTCACAGATTTTGGCATGTTTAAAAGTTTGTCATTAAATGCTTTATATTGATAAATTTAAACATTGGATATAAAAAGCTTCAGTAAAAAATCAAGAATAAAATGAAAAATATAAAAAAGGTAACCCTCAGCAGGGCTCGAACCACCGACCCCTGGATTCCTGGAGTAAAAAGTCTGCCACTTAAACCACTCGGCCATCCTTCCGGATACAATGCCAGATGTATTTTATACTTTATATAAGCAATCATCGTAGATTCACAAAATATAACGTCAACAACAGAACTCTCCAAATTATTAATTCGTTTCGCGTTGCAATGCTTTGTTATTTTCGGGTTATTAAATCGTCAAAAGATGCATATAATAGTATTACTGTTTCCTAACAAATAGCATAACTAAAACGAAAATTAGCGAATCTGAAACAACTTTTTTCAATTTTGTCAATTTACCCAAACGTGAAAAGGCCCCTTTAACAATATCAGAAGTGAATGTATACATACATTTTAAAATGTTTTAATACACATTTACAAAAGTACACAAATATATAAACAAAAATACAACAGCATACTATCCTATCCTATACATACACAAATCAGATATACAATGGCGCAACAGAAGAACGAGCACGTAAAACCCTAGGTCGGGACGCCCTGCTCGACCGTTGATTCTGCGATGCCACCCTGGAAAAAAGAAATATGTTGTGAACTATGATATATATTAGATTTTATATAATAATATTTAAATTATAACTATCAATTAAAAATATGATATATTAGTTTTTATATGATAATATTTAAATTATAACTATCAATTGAAAATAATATATTGCTTAATTATGCTATATATGCAAAAAATACCTTCAACGTCGTTGTTCGTTCGAACCGTCTGGCGATATACGCTCCAATTGTCTGGTGTCCACATCGAACCTCGGATCCACGTCCGTTGCATGTACATCACCACATTCAGTATCGGACCTCCGACCTCTTCAGCCTGCAGCTTCAGCTGTTCGAAGGCGGGAACGATGTGCTCGCACGGCAAATACGGTAAGGACATCAGTTTCCTCAAGAAGAGGAACTTGTCGCCCTTTGCCGAATATGCCGTGGCAAGGCCCTCGTTCACCAATTTTCGGTACACGCGCTGATTTCAATGAAAGACACATCCTCATGTTCATGTTATTTTATTATTTATGTATATAGTTCATACAAATGAAGCAAAAAAAATAAAAGCTCTTCACGTTTTAAATTTATTAAAAATAATGAACATAACGAACTATGCACAAATGTTTTTATACTAACAATAAATCATTTTATTTTTACAAACACATACACATAATGCATAAAAAAATAACAACATTTTATGCTTTATATTTATTAAACATAATGAATAAATCATTTTATTTTTTGTTATTTACTAATTATAATTGTCAACATTGTTGTAATTTTCAAAGTTAATATACACCCCAATATCATTCACACCTATACGGCATTATTCACACCTATCCGCCAATATATTATCAGTGGGACGAAACGTCTACCTCTTTTCAACACAAATATCAGTGGCACGAACTGGTAGTGGCACGAAACGTCCATAAACCATACAGACCAGATAAGCAGACTATACGGCCCAGATACTTGGACTATACCGTCCAGATACAGGGACTATACCGTCCAGATACAGGGACTATACTTCCCAGATTAGCGGACTATACAGCCCAGATTTGCAGACTATACGGCCCTAGTTGCAATAATTCAACTCTCAGCTTTATAACCCAATGGGTTGCTGAGAGTTGCAATTCGCTCTCTCTTGTCCATGGGTGCAAAAGGTTATCAACAATGCAAGGGTTAAGGAACACTGAAACTGCAAGAACTTATTAAAGTTAACCTGTCTAAACCACAAGCTCATCCGAATGGTACCATAAAAGCAAGAAACAATTGCTTTTTATTGACTTAGTTTTTCTTTCGTATGCTGTATCGCCATATTGGAAAATTGACCCAATATTGGTTAGGTCGCAGTACACCAATATTTTTCATGTCGGGTTATGTGATGGAGCCTATTAAAGTCGATAACTATGTGGTATTCGATACAGAATACACTGTTTCAAATTTAAACATAAAAATGTCAGCGAGAAAAGTGTGTTGAAACATTGTCGTGTTTTTATAGGGTGCATGCAAAGGATAACATCCTAAGGTTGCCATTCAGGTACATTTAACATGTTTATGAAGTTAATTCATTATCAGGGGTGGAAGAATCCACTCGACCGCTCGCATATGCGAGTGCAAATGACGGTCGGGCGAGTAGAGTTTGTTTAACACTCGACCGACCGGGCGAATGCTGTTTTTCAAGTTGATAAATATAAATTCAGTTCCAGAAATCCTGCCACATCGATACAAATTGCGAACAATTGTTCGAACGAACAAAAAATAGGTTTAGTACAAAAAGAAATTTCGTTTTGACAATGACAAATGACGTCACTGGCACAGTAAAAATAATTCTCGGAATCGGCTGCGCTCTTTTCGTAGATGTCAGTGCTCTAAGCTAATCGATTAAAAGTGAAAAAAAAAACAGTTAAGTATATAGATTGATCATTCCGTGAAGAATAAAATAAAACCTACCTGGTTAATCATAATACTACTTATAATTAATTAAAAAATAAACAGAAAAAAATAACTATTTACAATAGAATAATTCGTGATCAGAAGCATTAGCCAAAATTTACCGTAGTGTAACCATGTGTAAATCAAGCGTGTCTTTCAAAAGTTCGTCTGTAATGTTAAAATGGAAAAGGGTTCCATATTAAAGTATTTGCAAGGTGGTGGAGATCGGGAAAAGAATGAAAGTTCGTCACAAAGAGAAGCGGAACGAATTGAGAAGAGGAAAGAGGTGCAGAAAACGTAAGGAAAGCAAATATAACCCTCGGATAATGTAGTTAATTTGTTTGCAGTTTTGTGTCACGAGTAGTAGTATGTTACGTAGGTTAAGTAACACTAACAGAAAGAGGTTTAGTTGTGCATTGTGTTGCTAATAAACAATGCACATTACCCAACCCTCTTTCTCTTCTGTCTTCATCCACATCTTTCAAATGGTTTGGGAAAGGGATTAGGGATACTAAATGGACAAAATCAGGGGAACCTATGCCCAATTTTTTTTTGTAAAAAGTTACCAAGATTGTGTATTAGTATGTCATGTTTCATTTTAACTGTTAAATTCATCAAATCTGCTTGAATGTCAAACAAAGTTATTTTTATGTGTGACCGTTGTTACGTTGCCAGCGAGGTCTATGAAATGTTCTGTATTTTAAATCCATTTCAGTTATGACAAGACGAAACGGAAGAGAAGTGTCCATGATGATTGGAGAGATGAATATGAATGGGTCGATTTAGCCGAGGATGGGAGTGCCATGTTTTGTAAAGTGTGTAGACAATTTCCGGAACATTCTGACAAAGAGTCGTCACTGGTGAAAGGTGTCACCAAGAATTTTAAAAAAGAAGCATTGAAGTTCCATGCCAAAATTGTGAAACATATGCTTTGTGTGGACAGAAAGAAAGCATTAGATATGCCAGACCAGACACCCCTCTCAAAAAGTTTCAAAAAAGCTGAGGAGTTGAATTTTCCAATGTATGAAGCGCTGTTTAACACAGCCTACTACATAGCAAAAGAAAACGAATCGTTTTTGAAATACCCAGAGTTACTGAATCTGCTAGAAAAAAACTATGTATCAGTGAGTGAGAACTACAGAAATGACAAAGCTTATAAAGAATTTTGTGTTTGTTGTGCTGAAGTTTTGAAAGATGAAGTTGCAAATGATTTGAAATCCACAAGATATGTCAGTGTTCTTTCAGATGGGTCAACAGATAAGGGTCTCATTGAACAAGAACTTGTAATATGTCAGAAACGTTGACTCAAATGGCAAACTTCAAACTAAATTGGCAGATATTGTACAGCTTAAGCATGGGCATGCTGAAGGGGTGAAAGATGGGATTCTACAGGGGCTCGAAACAGTAGGAGTGAATGCAGATGTGTTAGCTAACAAACTTGTTGGTATAAACACGGACGGTGCTGCAGTGAATCTAGGACATAAAGGTGGGGCAGTGAAGCTACTGATTGACACTTTGAATAAACAGAAAAATGGTGAAGATTGTAGTACATACATGACTGTTGTGCACTGTGTAGCCCACAATCTTGAACTTGCTGTGTGTGATGCAATGAAAGGCTGTCGCTATCTTGACGATTTTGAAATGGTTTTGAAAGGCATTTTCAAGTTATATTATTATTCACCTAAGCGCAGACGTGAGTTGTACGACATTGCAATAAACCTAGATATAGAACTGAAGCATTATGGTGGATTGAAGCAAGTAAGATGGCTAGCAAGTCAAAATAGAGCACTCAAGGCACTCCTCGACAACTATGAAGTGACATTTATTCATCTCCAGGAAATTGCCTCTGGATCAGACGAAAATGCTGAAAAGGCCAAAAACTACCTGAAACATCTGACAACAGAAAGATACCTGACATTCCTCCACTTTATGCTAGACTGGACTGAAATACTAAGTGATATCTCCAAGGTTTTCCAAGAGAAACATTGTCTCATTTCTCAAATTTCTTCAAGAGTAAATGAACTAAAACAAAAACTAAACAAAATGAAATCCAAACGAGGAAAAAAGCTGAGACAATTTCTGCAAGAAAAAGAGAGTGGCCAGTTCAGAGGTGTTGAAATTACTTAGCCACAGAAAAGGGGGAAGCAACAGGACACAGAAGATATACTCAGTGAAGAACTTAAAGGGATCTTTTCATGCTTTGGTAAATTGACAAAATTGAAAAAAGTTGTTTCAGATTCGCAAATTTTCGTTTTAGTTATGATATTTGTGAGGAAACAGTAATACTGAACATTTACCATGGTCTAATATAGCCATTATATGCATCTTTTGACGATTTTAAAACCTAAAAATTATAAAGCGTTGCAACGCGAAACGATTGAATAATTTGGAGAGTTCTGTTTTTGTCGTTAAATTTTGTGAAACTACGAAGATTGCTTATATTAGGTATAAAATATATTAAGTATGTGTAATCGGCGGAATAGCTCAGTAGGCTAAAGCGTTTTTACTTCAGGACTCTGGCAGGACTCCAGGGGTCACTGGTTCGAAACCTGGTCCGGGCAATGTTCTTTTCCTTTTTTCAATTTTATTCTTGATTTTTTACTGGAGCTTTTACGATCCAATGTTTACATTTATCGATATAAAGCATTTAATGAATAA
This sequence comes from Dreissena polymorpha, assembly GCF_020536995.1. Classification (NCBI taxonomy): domain Eukaryota; kingdom Metazoa; phylum Mollusca; class Bivalvia; order Myida; family Dreissenidae; genus Dreissena; species Dreissena polymorpha. Next base: position 70,592,782 of record NC_068355.1, on the reverse strand, counting down.
GTTAAAAAATGCCAAAATCTGTGAAAAGGCCCCTTTAACAGCCTCTTGACATCCACCGAAGACTTCATCGAAGAAAGATTCATCAAGCACATCGCTAAGGAACCACATTCCTTGTTCAGTGTTTTTAACTTCAGAGAGGAGTTCCAAAATTATGGTGATGATAAAATCGACAAACTTCTTCAGTTTTTTCCACCAGCGCTGCTGTCTGATGAAGAAAAAGAAAACGCCAGTGATGAATGGCTAGATCTGAAATTGTACATGAAAAGAAAAAACTTTGAATCAGTTAAAGAAGGGTATGAAAAGATGTTAAAAAGTAAAGACACCACACACATAAAGAACATTTCTGCCCTTGTTAAAATAATGCTAACCATATCACCAAGTACAGCAGAGTGTGAACGTGGTTTTAGTCGAATGAACTTAATAAAGACTGATAAAAGAACTAATCTCCATTATGATTCCTTGGCATCATTGGTCAGAATCAGCTGTGATGGCCCAAAACTGAAAGACTTTAATCCAGGAAATGCGATTCGCAAGTGGTTCGATTCTGCGAAAGGAACAAGACACACGTCAGGCCACAAGTTTACAGGGCCAAGACCTAAGAAGCTAGCTGCCATGGAGATTTCTGACACTGGCTAATTGATTAATTGTTGTTGGTTTTTGCAAAATAAATACAACTTTAGACTTAGATGTTTGGTTATTACAATGAGACAAAGTCACATGATAGTTAAAGCTTAAAAAATGTTCTGGTTGATCATTACTATTAATATAGATAAGATATGATCTTTTTATGCAGGGCGAGTAGATTTAGTGAAGGGCGAGTGGATTGTCAGACCTACTCGCCCTGCAGGGCGAGTGGCTCTGGAACAATTCTTCGACCCCTGATTATTATATTCCTCAATTTGTCTTGAACAACGTCTGTTTAGTGAAGCGCACGGATTCCGTGCGCTGAACTGCACCCATGTTTATGAAGGGGTGCATATGAAGGGGTTTTTCAGCACTATCTGCGCCTCCGGAAAACGGTGGCATTCCCAAAGCAAACAGACCTGATCCCAAACCGAAATTCTAAAAAAAAATTCCCAATTCTAAGAATTTTTTTTTTTTTTTTTAGAAAGAAGTGTCTTATGACTTATGATTATTAGATTATTAATGTTCCAACTCGTCCAGCTGATGTGTATTATACCAACAAGCACTGCTGTGGTTGAGCGAGGATTCAGCACTATGCACCTGCTGTGCTCCCCATTACGCAGCACATTATTCACACAAACCAAACTTACCCATCTGATGCTTACCTGCATTGACATAACATTAGAGGAGCTGTGTGAGGCTTTCAAAAACAGAAAGCAATTATGCTCTAATTTGTGTGACTAACCAGTGTTTGTTTTGGTAAAAAATATCTGCTAGTTTTTGACTGTACAGTTCTTATTTCAGAGTGTAACTGTAATTGAAAAAAAATTGCAGTACTTGAATAACCGTTGAACGTGCCCAATATTGCATGTGTTTATATAAAAAAGACAAAATAACACATAAAAACCAATCTATTTGTTAAACCACTGACTTATTTAAGCATGATAAATCTACAATGTTTTCCCAAAATGAGCCGTTTCATAGAAGCAAAAATTCCCAAAATGGACAATTTTGTCGATAAAAAATTCCCATTTTGGTCAGACTCTTTTTCCCAAAATAGGCAGAAAAAACCCTGATATGGACTCTCAGAGCCGCCATAGCAAAAATTATCAATGGCTCTGGGAGTCCGTTTATATGGACTAATACGGCCCAGATTTGTGGACAATACAGGACATGTCTGAATTAATATTCATTTCGTGTTCACCTATTTTAAATATTGTATCAATTCAATAAATTTATTAAAATATTAAAGTGGCTCCGGCTGTAATGTAATAACAACATACTTCTTTACATTTAAAGTGGCTGTAATAACATTAATGTCTACATACTTGTTTAAATTTGAACATTTGCGGACCATACAGATTATATCTTTGTCAATAAGTAATTTATGTTCATTCAGGATTGTGAGAAAATATTAAATATAAAAATGACATGGTAAAAACGGCAATTGTTTTATTATTTCATAGTTTAATGACACATCAATTTATCAATAAGTGTAATTGTAAACATCAAACAATATGTGTCATAAATTGAGCGTACATGTACTTGAGATGCAAACATAAGCTGATGTTGTCTACAATAATAACGATTTTCGCACTTTGCCTTAAATTGGTAATTACAGATGTGTTAATCAATTGTGGTATATTCTCAACTACTGTAATACCGTATATAACATAAGTCAGTATTGAGTAAGTGTCATAAATAGGACGTATTCCAGATGCAACTATACAAGTCACGAATGGGAGTGTTATACCCATATTGACATTTAAAAATATATGTTTAACTGCGAAATTTTAATAACGTGTATTAAATAGGTGTAAAAATGTGTTTTATAAAGATACATGGATAAAACATGTGTTGTTTGCATTTATTTTTAGCTTATCTTTTTAAAAAAAAAAAGCTATTGTTATCACCTTGGTGTAGGTGTCCAGTTAAGTTTTGCGTTTAGATACTTTTTTGTCATAAAGTATCAATGCTATTGCATTTAAACTTGGTACATTTACTTACTCTCTTGAGGGGACTGGGCAGGCAAAGTTATGTAACTCTGACTGGCATTTTTGACAGAATTATGTGCCCTTTTTATACTTAGAAAATTGAAAATTTGGTTAAGTTTTGTGTTGAGGTTCACTTTTTTCCTATAGTATCAAAGCTATCGCTTTCATACTTGAAACACTTACTAACTATCGTAAGGGTACTGTGCAGGCAAAGTAATGTAACTCTGACTGGCATTTTGTCGGAATTATGGGCCCTTTATACTTGAAAAGTTGGTTAAGTTTTGTGTTTTGGTCCACTTTACCCCTAAAGTATCATAGATATTGCTTTCATACTTGGAACACTCACAAACTATCAAAAGGCGACAGCAAAGGACAAGTTGCATAACTCTGGTTGTCATTTATACGGAATTATGGCCCTTTTTTGAATTAGTAACTTTGAATACCACCCTGGTAGGGTGGCATATAGCAGTTGTACTGTCCGTCAGTATATCAGTCGGTCTGTCTGTCCGTCCGAAAAAAACTTTAACATTGGCCATAACTTTTTCACTTTTTAAGATAGCAACTTGATATTTGGCATGCATGTGTATCTCATGGAGCTGCACATTTTGAGTGGTGAAAGGTCAAGGTTATCCTTCAAGGTCAAATGTCAAATTTATGGTGTCTGTCCGTCCGAAAACTTTAACATTGGCCATAACTTTTTCAATATTGAAGATAGCAACTTGATATTTGGCATGTATGTGTATCTCATGGAGCTGAACAATTTGAGTGGTGAAAGGTGAAGGTGAAGGTCATCCTTCAAGGTCAAATGTCAAATATATGGCGTCTGTCCGTCCGAACACTTAAACATTGGCCATAACATTTTAAAATTGAAGATAGCAACTTGATAGTCATCCTTCAAGGTAAATATTTATTTTTTTTATTCAATGTGGCGTTCTCATGAAGCTGCACATTTTGAGTGGTGGAAGTTCAAGGTCATCCTTCAAGGTAAAGGTAATCTTTCAAGGTCAAAGGTCAAAAAACAATAAAAAATTTAAAAGCGGCATGATCATGAAGCTGCACATTTTGAGTGGTGGAAGTTAGAGGTCAAGGTCATTCTTCAAGGTCAAGGTCATCTTTCAAGGTCAAAGGTCAAAAAAAAAATCAAAGCGGCGTTATCATGAAGCTGCACATTTTGAGTGGTGTAGGTTCAAGATCAAGGTCATCCTTCAAGGTCAAGGTCATCCTTCAAGGTCAAAGGTCAAACAAAACAAAAAAATCAAAGCGGTGTTATCATGAAGCTGCACATTTTGAGTGGTTGAAGTTCAAGGTCAAGGTCATCCTTCAAGGTAAAAAAATATATTAAAAAATCAAAGCGGCGTTCTCATGAAGCTGCACATTTTGACTGGTGGAAGGTCAAGGTCATCCTTCAAGGTCAAGGTCATCCTTCAAGGTCAAAGTTATATTATTATTTTTTAATTCAAAGCGGCGTTCTCATGAAGCTGCACATTTTGAGTGGTGTAAGTTCAAGGTCAAGGTCATTTTTCAAGGTCAATGTCATCCTTCAAGGTCAAAGGTCAAATTTTTTTTTAAAAAGGGGCGTTATCATGAAGCTGCATATTTTGAGTGATGGAAGTTCAAGGTCAAAGGTCAAAAAAATAATATTTCAAAGCGGCCTTCTCATAAAGCTGCACATTTTGAGTGGTGGAAGTTCAAGGTCATGGTCATCCTTCAAGGTCAAAGGTAAAAAAAAATAATTCAAAGGGGCGCAATAGCGGGCATTGTGTTTCTGACAAAAACATCTCTTGTTTTTTTCAAACATGGTTAAAAAACACAAATATTTATTTTTATTATTTTATTTTTGAAATACTGTCCAACCATCCCACCCAAGAATCCCCCCCCCCCCCCAAAAAAAATAAATATTTTTTTGGGCATTTTTTTGGCATATTTGGAGGATAATGTAATAAATGACCACACCCCCACACTATACACCCCTCTCCACTCCACCCCTCCCTCCTTTGTGATTGAAATTGAGGCCCCTTCACCTTTAAAAAGAAAAATAGATGAGCGTCTGCATCCGCAAGGCGGTTCTCTTGTAAGTAAGTAATATTGTCACTGCATCTATTAATTGAAAAAATTATTAATGTCCAATTTTGTTAAAATAGATTTTTTGAAAGTGCATGTTTGCATGATGCCTACTGTTTTAATGAATAATTGAATTTGATTATACAATTAAATAGACGTCGTTCGTTACCAATTAAGGAAAGCGATGAATGAACTTCAAGAACACATTAAATTGACCTGAATGGCAGCCTACCGACAGTATCTTTTGCATGCAACCTAAAAAACATGATGATGTTTCAACACACCATTCTTGCTGACATTTTAATTTTGAAATTTGTAACAGCTTAATTTTATTATATTCGACATCTGTTATTGACCTAGGTTTCATCAAATATCCTGATGTGCGAAAGTTTGGTGTACTGCGACCTATTCGATTAGACACTTTTAGTTGGCAACATTTAGTTGGCAACATTTAGACAGTTTTCCAATATAGTGGAGCGTATAAAAGAAAAACAAGGTAAATACAAAGCAATTATTCTTGCTTAAATTGTACCATTTGCATAAGTTTGTGCTTTAGACAGGTAAACCTTGATAAGTTTTTGCAGTACCTGTGTTCCTTAGCACAAAATCATTTATATTTATATATGAGTATTTTTCATAATTCATAGTCTGTTGACATTTTTACACAAGACATTAACCTCCCCTGCGATGTAAGATTAAAGACTATTTAAAGTATGCTAATCTTAAAATTCAATAAGTCATTGAGAATGCACGTTTCAAGAAAAACCTATTTTCAAGTTGGCGGTTTGACACTTTTAACACAATCTGTTATTTATTATTAATATGATAATAGGTGATACCTAATTTATGGGCAAAGCTTATTAAAATTTGATAACCATGTATTGTAATACACATGTACTTGTAGACTCTACACATTATTGTGTATAAAACACTGTTATTGTTTCAATAAAAAAATATGAATACAAAACATACCAGTTTAAAATCTTTTTTTGCTTAATGAAGCGTTTTACATCTGCCAAACTTTCATATTTAATATCTTACAATTGTGTGCTATTTTAGCCTCTAGAATTTAAAGTTAGTATGGTGTTTGCTACTGCAAGGTCTCATTATTGAGATCACCCTCAGGGCCCTCAATCTATTAAATCTGCTGCTGAAATTTGGCGGCAGTCCCCCACCTGAAAAGTATACTTTTTTCCCTTTTTGGGGAGAAAAATTCCCCCTAAAAAAAATAAATGTTTTTTTGTTTTTTTTAAATAGAAAGATGTGTCTCATGATTATTATATCTCAATTCTATTTCAATTTAATCTTTGGAAACATACTAAATTATGAAAAATGCAATGAATATAGTGCAAACATGTACAAATGTAATAATGAGAGAGTAAGTAATAAAATCCCCCAAAAAGGGAAACGCCGCGAAAATTTCCCCTCCTAAGGGCTGCAGACCCCTTCCCCCAAAGTAGTGTGAGGGCGCTGACCCTTAAGGCACCAAATACTGGTTCTTCTCAGGAAACAGGTTGCTTTTATATGTCTCAATTCAACTAAAGCTGCTGATTCTAGCATAAATTGATGTAACATAGGTTATCAAAATAATGTAGTGTGTCAAATAAATTTTGATTGTCAGGATTGTCAATATATAATAATGAAGAACTTATGAACACCATACTTGTTTTGCAATTGAAATATTAAATAAATATAGGTTTCTCACAGGGCTTTAAAGGGATCTTTTCACGCTTTGGTAAATTGACAAAATTGAAAAAAGTTGTTTCAGATCCGCAAATTTTCGTTTTAGTTTTGATATTTGAGAGGAAACAGTAATACTGAACATTTACCATGCTCTAATATAGCCATTATATGCATCTTTTGACGATTTTAAAACCTAAAAATTATAAAGCGTTGCAACGCGAAACGATTGAATAATTTGGAGAGTTCTGTTTTTGTCGTTAAATTTTGTGCAACTACGAAGATTGCTTATATAAGGTATAAAATACGTCAAGAATGTATGCTCGGCGGAATAGCTCAGTAGGCTAAAGCGTTTGTACTTCTGACAGGACTTTGGCAGGACTCCAGGGGTCACTGGTTCGAAACCTGCTCCGGGCAATGTTCTTTTCCTTTTTTTAATTTTATTCTTGATTTTTTACTGGTGCTTTTACGATCCAATGTTTACATTTATCAATATAAAGCATTTAGTGAATAAGTTAAAAAATGCCAAAATCTGTGAAAAGGCCCCTTTAATATTCTTTCATAAACTGTTGCCTAGTTTAAATTCTGTTGCTACTAAAAAACTAGCAATTTTGGATCAATTCATAAATCACAGTCTTTAATGCAAACGCTTTACAGTTTGTAGCTGTATTTAGAGATTTAAATGCAAATAAAGTTGAACATAATTTTATATCATCAATATGTTTTATTTATACATTCTAATAACACATGGAACAAACAGAGATATATCAGTAATCATATAAGCTTATTTATATGTGAGTCACTGTCTTTCTAGGCTTACATGTAACTGCTAGCACAAGCATGTAAATGTTGTTATTTTATTCAGTAGATTTATTATCATTCATATGGTAATGTAGGGCGATACAAAAAATTCACATCATTTATTTTCAAGTAAAAGAATAGTAACACGATAAGCTATTCTAAAAAACTGTCATCAACTTACAAGAATATTTATGTTTATGTGTTTCTAATTGTTCCCTATTTTTTCATGAAACTTGAAACATAGATCGATGGCAATATGGAGATTATGCATGTCATTTCATTTTGTTCCTACACCAAGAATTCTGGTTGCTATGGCAACAAATTGACTAGAAATATTGCTAAAATGGTGGAGTTTCACCGGTAGGAGACTTAATTGCTTGGCATTAGTCTTGTTTGATGATATCTTAAAAAAAACTGTGGAATTAATGTATTATGCATTATAAATCATTCAGTGCATGTTTGAAAAACAAGTACAATACAGCATGGTATGCAGTTTGTTCAATACAATATGTTAATAGTAACACTGTATTACCTTTAACAAATTAAATAATGCTGCTTTTTTACTAGCACATAATACATTTACAATGTATTATGGAACAACAAGTAATAGCCAATTTATTCATAACACAACAAACAGGATGATGTATTAATGCAGCAATTTATTTCCTTCTTTATAAAGTACCCGTAAAAGGTACTTACCAAATTTAAAAATAACTATAAAATTCCCCAATAAAATATGAAAAATTCAAAAAAAGAAGGAAAATTTTGTAACTTACGGTCCAAAATTACATTATCTGCAAATGAACAAATCAAATGAGCACTGAAACTAAATGATTTAAGCAAATATGCATCTAAATGAATATTTGAATTTATTTCTGCAATTTATACAGAGCAATTTAGAAAACCCATAATTCCCAATCTAAACATTGCATGACATGAATTTTCCCAATTATTTTTTGTTTGGGCTAATTTTTCTCCATTTGTACCATACCTGTACTTTTCCCAATTGGGCAAAAATATCGCTGCAATGAATAAATTAACCAAGCTTTTTCCTACTGTACACTGTCATACTAAAAATGATTACAACACAGTGGTCTAGGTACTAAGTGCTTTTACATACTTGTGGCAAGTTTTTTGCTACTAGTTTAACATTTATTGTGCTCAACAGAATGGCTTGTGTGATGCCCAGCACTTTACAGAACAGCTTCTGACCTGACTGACAATTGAAAGATAGGTCCAAATGAAAATGCCATGGTTCTGGTTCAAATTTGGGGGAAATAATTAAAATGGGAAAAAATTGATTTACGACATGGAATTTAACACTGAAAAAAGCTTTGAGTGTTTTAGTTAAATTCATTATAAAATATTGTTCATATCATTTTTAGTGTTATGAGACTTAATATACTAAGTTTATTTTATAATATGGATAGATAAACTTTATAGATCAGACAGCATTAACTTGAAAGGAATTTTGACTTAAAGCTCAGTAATAAATAATTTAGGATAAAAACACAAACTATTATGCATTTAAGGTTTATAAATATACTTGCCAAATTTATTAAACACTATAACACTAATCAAATTTAGTAAACACTATTAAAATAAAGGTAGGTTGATTTCAAGACATTTGTATGGTTGATTGACAAATGAATGGATGCTCAATAATTGCTATTTATAGATCTCTTATTTAGGCTTGATAAAAATACTCATTTTATATCATGTATCTGCATAAATACAACATTTTGTTCATGAAAAGCAATGAGTAATAGTTTTCATTATTACTCTTATTTTTTATTCCGTATAATCTGTATTCATATATTTTATTTAACAACTTATGTACATTATTTATGTAAATTTTTAATAGCCTATGGTATAACACAGGTATTGATGGACATTAAACAATTAATTATAATTTGCATTCAATAAAATAACAATCTGTGCACTATTATATTGGGCATTCAATTCTCCCGCTTCATTAATTCTTTTGGTCAGATTTCTGCTTAAAGCAAATATTATTAATACTAAACATCTATAATACTTAAGTTTTTTTTCCTTTTCTCTCATAGATATGATTTTGATGAACTCAAATGCACTATTGCTGTTTATACATTTTCTTTTCCAGGAAATATTGTTATTGGAACTCCTGGTCGACTAGAGGCAATGCTTGAAAGGAAGGATGGCTCTACAGGCCCTGAGATGGCACGCTGTGTGAAGTCGCTAGAGATACTGGTGCTGGATGAGGCAGACCGCCTCCTTGATATGGGCTTTGAGGCCAGCATCAACACAATACTCAGTTTTATTCCAAAGCAAAGAAGGACGGGTCTATTTTCTGCGACACAAACAGGTAATTTTGTTGGGTTGTCCGTGTTGATTTACATACAATTATGGCTATGTAAACTTCTGGAAAACAAATTCTTGTTTTTTGACCTTTTTGTGATTGGCATTAGGAGAAATACAGAAGCCAAAATTGTGTAGTGTTAAATAATCTTAAATAAATATTCTTTTGCGATGTTGTTCTTGAAGAAAATAGTTACTTTGTCATTTGTTATTAAACTATGTTTAATTTACCATTTACTACCGTAAGTAACCATATTAATTTTTTTTTCAATTACTGATAATTCAAAATATTACACAAAAACCTTTTCACATTCTTTAAAGCTTTGGAAGTCAGGTTTATTCAGTTTTTAGCTGGACTATTGTCTCATTACCTGTGCTCTCCTTATTGCCTGAGCTTTACTACCCAAACCAAGATCATCATGCAACATCTCCATAGCATTATTTTCTACAATGTAACTACACATAGTGATACACATATATGTTCAAGTTAATTTGTGCACTTACTGACCAAGTTGGGAACCTCTTAACCCTTTGCATGCTGGGAAATTTGTCGGCTGCTAAAATGTTGTCTGCTGAATTTCAAAATTAGCATTTTCTTTGATTTTTTTCAAAGAATACTATCAGAATAGCAAACAGTTTGGATCCTGATGAGACGCCACGTTCTGTGGCATCTCATCTGGATACAAACTGTTTGCAAAGGCCTTCAAAATTCGGTTCCCGCACTGAAAGAGTCAAATTCAATTTAGCAGAATTATGCCCTTTTTATGTACTAAGTTAGAGTGCAACAACCCAATATTACTGTTTCTGGTGCAGATATTATAATAAAGCTTTGTAGGTGTATTTGGGGGAAAATATGTGAGGAAACTGACCAAGTTTAATAGCTCTTACCTGCAATTTAGCAGAATTATGGCCCTTTTGACTTAAGAAATTGGTTACGCTAAACATTCAAGAACTCCATTTTACTGTTTCTACTACAGGTATTTAATTGAAACTTCACGTTAACACACTGACCATGTTCCATTACTCTGATCTTCAATTTTGAATGGTGCTCGCTTTTTTAGTGCTTAAACAATTATGTAAACGTTTCATATGAAACTACTCAGTACCTCTATGTGCTACAGATATTGAATTAAATCTTTATATTTGTGTTAAGGGTCTTTATGAACATTCACTTACCAAGACCTATAACTATGAAATGATGTTTAGCAAGGTTATGGCCCATTTTGTACTTGTGAAAGTCTGGTAAAGGTATGAGTTCAAGATGTAATATAGGTTAAGGTTTCTGTATGCTTTAATTGATTTTCAAGTTAACTTTATTCATATCATTATTATAAACAATTTTATATGCTGAACTAAATGCATTTGATTCAAAGTAACAAAATATATCTTTTGTGATCAAGTTTGTAGGTTTTAGAATTGACACAATGTACATGTATGACCCATTCAGCTCCTAGGGTTTAATGACCTTGACAATCTTTCAGATGAAGTTGAGAAGCTGATTCGAGCTGGCTTAAGAAATCCAGTCAGGGTGACTATCAAAGAGAAGTCAAACATCAAACATGAAAATCCAGAATCCAATACTATTCAGAAAACCCCTGCAACCTTGAATAACTATTACATGATAGTGAAACCAGAAGAGAAGTTGAACCAACTTGTCCAGTTCATACAGACTTACAGAAAACAGAAAATCATGCTGTTTGTGGGCACTTGTGCCTCTGTTGACTATTTTTCAAAGATTTTACCAGGACTGGTTAAAACGCAGGTAAGTAAAGCTCCATTGGTCTTTGTCGGCTCAGGTACAACTTATACACATGTATCTACCCAGGGTACACTTTTATACTACAATGTCCCTATGGTACAGAAAATACGCTTTAAGGCACCTGGCCATACTCCATGGTATTTTTAAGTATATTTTCTGTACCCTGGGTACTTTTTAATAAACTTAAGAGTTACTGGGTAACTTCAGTAAACCCTGAGCAAATTATGACCAAGTAAAGTACATTGAAAGGATTATATGCTTATTAAGTTTTTTATCTAAAAGTATGTGTTTACCAACACTAATAGATATATGATAAATGATATAACAGATTATTTAGTTTATTATATTTTGAGATTTAGTATCTATACAATACATAAAGAAATGTATTAAAAATTGCATTTTTATTAGCTCCACTGGCCAAAAGCCAGCGGGGCTTATGTCATGGTCCTGTGTCCGTCATGTGTGCGTCCGTGCGTGCGTGCGTTAACTTTTTCTTTAAACATCTTCTTCTCCTAAACTACTGGTCCAATTCTGATGAAATTTCTCAGGAATGTTCATGTGGTGAACCTCTTTCAAATTTGTTCAAATTATGCCCCTGGGGTCAAATTTGACCCTGCCCCAGGGGGTCAAAAAATTGAAAATTTGCTTATATAAGGCCTATTTTGTGCAAACTTTAAAAATCTTCTTGTCCATAACCATTGGGCCTAGGGCTACCAAATTTAGTATGTAGTGACATCTTATAGTCCTCTACCAAGTTTGTTCAAATTATGCCCCTGGGGTCAAATTTGACCCTGTCCCGGGGGTCAAAAAATTGAAAATTTGCTTATATAAGGCCTATTTTGTGCAAACTTAAAAAATCTTCTTTTCCATAACCATTGGGCCTAGGTCTACCAAATTTGCTATGTAGTGACATCTTATAGTCCTCTACCAAGTTTGTTCAAATTATGCCCCTTGGGTTAAATTTGATCCTGCCCCGGGGGGTAAAAAAATTGCAAATTTGCTTATATAAGGCCTATTTTGTGCAAACTTTAAAAATCTTCTTGTCCATAACCATTAGGCGTAGGGCTACCAAATTTAGTATGTAGTGACATCTTATAGTCCTCTACCAAGTTTGTTCAAATTATGCCCCTGGGGTCAAATTTGACCCTGCCCCGGGGGTTCAAAAAATTGCAAATTTGCTTACATAAGGCCTATTTTGTGCAAACTTTAAAAATCTTCTTGTCCATAACCATTGGGCCTAGGGCTACCAAATTTGCTATGTAGTGACATCTTATAGTCCTCAATCAAGTTTGTTCGAATTATGCCCCTGGGGTTAAATTTGACCCTGCCCCGGGGGTCAAAAAATTGCAAATTTGCTTATATAAGGCCTATTTTGTGCAAACTTTAAAAAATCTTCTTGTCCATAACCATTGGGCGTAGGGCTACCAAATTTAGTATGTAGTGACATCTTATAGTCCTCTACTAAGTTTGTTCAAATTATGCCCCTGGGGTCAAATTTGACCCTGCCCCGGGGGGTTAAAAAATTGCAAATTTGCTTATATAAGGCCTATTTTGTGCAAACTTTAAAAATCTTCTTGTTCATAACCATTGGGCCTAGGGCTACCAAATTTGCTATGTAATGACATCTTATAGTCCTCTACCAAGTTTGTTCAAATTATGCCCCTGGGGTCAAATTTGACCCTGCCCCGGGGGGTTAAAAAATTGCAGATTTGCTTATATAAGGCCTATTTTGTGCAAACTTTAAAAATCTTCTTGTCCATAACCATTGGGCCTAGCGCTACCAAATTTGCTATGTAGTGACATCTTATAGTCCTCTACCAAGTTTGTTCAAATAATGCCCCTGGGTTCAAATTTGACCCTGGCTCGGGGGGTTAAAAAATTGAAAATTTGCTTATATGAGGCCTATTTTGTGCAAACTTTAAAAATCTTCTTGTCCATTACCATTGGTCCTAGGGCTACCAAATTTGCTATGTAGTGACTTCTTATAGTCCTCTACCAAGTTTGTTCAAATTATGCCCCAGGGGTCAAATTTGACCCTGCCCCGGGGGGTCAAAAAATTGAACATTTGCTTATATAAGGCCTATTTTGTGAAAACTTAAAAAATCTAACTGTCCATAACCATTGGGCAAAGGGCTACCAAATTTGGTATATAGTGACATCTTATAGTCCTCTACCAAGTTTGTTCAAATTATGCCCCTGGGGTCAAATTTGACCCTGCCTTGGGTGGTCAAACAATTGCAAATTTGCTTATATAAGGCCTATTTTGTGAAAACTTAAAAAATCTTTACGTCCATAACCATTGGGCCTAGGGCTACCAAATTTGGTATGTAGTGATACCTAATAGTCCTCTACAAAGTTTGTTCAAATTATGCCCCTGGGGTCAAATTTGACTCTGCCATGGGGGGTCAAAAAATAGAAAATTTGCTTATATAAGGCCTATTTTGTACAAACTTTAAAAATCTTCTTGTCCATAACCGTATGGCATAGGGCTACCAAATTTGGTATGTAATTACATCTTATAGTCCTCTACCAAGTTTGTTCAAATTAAGCCCCTGGGATCAAATTTGACCGTTCCCCAGGGGTCACAAAATTGAACATATGCTTATATTGGGCCCATTTTGTGCAAACTATACAAATCTTCTTGTCCATAACCATTGGGCCTATTTCTACCAAATTCGGTAGGTAGTGACATATAATAGTTCTCTACTTAGTTTGTTCAAATTATGCCCCTGGGAACAAATTTGACCTTGCCCCAGGGGTCACAAAAATGAACATATGCTTAAATAAGGCTTATTGTGTGCAAACTTTAAAAATCTTCTTGTTCTTAATTATAGAGCCTAGGGCTACTAAATTTGGTATGTAGTGATGTCTAATAGTCCTCTACCAAATTTGTTCAAATTATTCCCCTGGACTCAAATTTGACCCGGCCCCGGGGCTCACAAAACTGAACATGTGACGTTTACCAGTGGAGATTACTGCGGCCGTTTGGCTGTTACCAACAACAACATCAACATCTTGAAAACATGAGATAAAACCCTGTCATTTAGTGCCATTTTAGGTCAGATGATGACTGCTTATAAAGGCGTTGAAGTAAGAACATGAGTTATGAATGTTTTTCTTACAAATTGAAAAAAGTCGGGTTTTATTTAAATATGTCGAAAGTGACCATATATCCGGATGAAAATATTTTGTATGACATGTTAATTTCATGTCTTTTTTGTAGTGTTTAAACCAGTTTAATAATATTTAATTGATTTTAAAAACACAACTTTCATGAACATAATTATTTCAAGAAAAGTCAATATATGATACTACAGCTCAAACTTTGCATCCAAGAGAAGGTTTTGAAATTAATGAAGTGCAATGTTCTTAACTATCGTATATGCTGCTTTTTAATAACTAATGATTCATTGTTTCATTTGTGAATCGTGACTCATGAATTGTGGATATGATTGTCAATTGCTCAACAATCCATATATATTTCTGACCATTTTATAATTTTCTTAATATAAGTTATGAATTGATCTTAGAAGTCAAATGTATTACTTAATTAAATACATTTATAAATATAAAGAAATAATCTTTAGATTATCATAATATTCTCAGGCCTTTTGGTCTTTGGGATGTGTGGGTTGATGAGCAATTTCTCCTTTTATCACAATGATTTCTACCCTACCTGATCATTTCCTTCATATTCCATTTTAATTTAATTGACGTCTGCAACCTCTTTCAAATTGGGAAAGTCAAAAATGTGTCGTTAGGTAAAGGGTTAAGGCATTTTGATTCCTATGGGTCTTGTGAATCTGTTTCAAATCAAATGTGTAGATTTGATCTTCAGCATCTAAAAATATGTGACATAGAAAGAACGCCAATATCTTTTGGAGAGATAAATGTACCTACGTTATAAGCAAAGGACCTGTGCAACAATTCACGGGCTTTTAAGTCTGTTTAGTTAACACGGTAGTAACTTTTTCCATATATAAAAATGCTCACCCTTCCAACTTTAAACCCCCAGTGGGACGAGGGATAGAAAGAGAAAGTCACATGCTTGAGTACATTTCAACCCATGCGCATTGCACGTTTTTTTGCAAAGAAAAAACAGTGGAGCGATACAGGGCCATCATGGCCCTCTTGTTTGAAGTTAAATTATACTTGTAAACTATAAGTGATGGTGTCTTTTATGATAATTTAGTCTTTAATCATTTCTTGCTTAGCTCAAATTTTATTACGCCCCCCATTCGAAGAAGAGGGGTTATATTGTTTTGCTGGATGTTGGTCAGTCTGTTGGTCTTTCGGTAGACCAGTTTGTTTTTGATCAATAACTTGTCAACATTTTGACCGATTTGCTTTGTACTTCATATATGCTTTGGCCTTGGAGATCAGATGACCGCAAATTCGTCAAAGGTCAAGGTTATAGTCACAATAAGTGTGAAAATCGTTTTCTGATCATTAGCTCATAAACAAATTGACCAATTGTTTTGATACTTCCCATGTGCATTGTCTTAACTGTAGATGACTGCTGTGAAAATTGGGGTTACTAGGTCTAAGGTCAAGGTCACTGTCACAATTAGTGTGAAAATTGTTTTCTATCAATAAATAGTCAATGAATTTACCAATTGGCTTGAACCTTAACATGTGCATTTGCCTTGGACAGTAGATAACCCTATGGGGGGCATATGTGTCCAACTACTGTTTTCCTTTTCCCTTCAAATGTGTACATGTGGAATTAAGAATTGTTAACATTGTCTGATTATGTTAGGTTTACTGTATCCATGGAAAAATGAAAAACCGTCAAAAGGTTGTGTCAAGGTTTACATCTCAGGGCGGAGGGGTTATGGTTTGTACCGATGTGATGGCACGTGGGATAGACATTGCTGGTATTCACTGGGTCATACAGCTTGATCCACCCACATCAGCAACAGTGTTTGTGCATAGGTAAACAATTACAAATACTCATATTTTATACATGTATGAAGAAATCAAGTGAAGGTAAATAATCCAACTGGTTTCCCATTAAACAAATCTGTTCTGTTTGAATATCAGGTCAATCTTCATGTATTATTTGTCTATTCCTTTTTTACGAATTTGAAATACATAATTTAGGTAGATATTTTATATAATAGGCAAATTGCATATCAGAATAAATATAATTTATTGGAATATTTAACTGTTATTTACACCACAGGTATTGGGCGCGTGGCCAAGTCATTTTGTCAAAAAAAAGAAAAGAATTCTAATTTATATATATATATATATAAATAATATCAGATTCTTTTGTTTTGGATTTTTTTTGTCAAAATGACTTGGCCACGCGCCCAATACCTGTGATTTACACCTGTACATTAAATGACTCACATTAACTTACAGTTCAGTTTGTTTTTTACTAATTAATGTTTTGAATTTCAAATTTGATAAGCTGTATTTTTAAATCTTTATTGCAAAAAAAATACTGGTACTATCATCATACTTTGTTATATTTGGTAAGAGAAAAAAGGAATTTCATCCTATTCTTTTATCAGATGTGGTCGCACAGCGAGGATGGGGCACGCTGGCAGTGCTGTTGTGTTCCTGTTGCCCCATGAGGAGACCTTTGTTCAGTTCATTGAGGTTGTCCAGAAAGTGCCTCTACACAGAATGGAGCCTTTAACAGTGGATGGAGGCAGTGTTCAGAAAGGTGGTAAATCTGCCTATAAGTTAGATGATGCATGTATATTTGTGCTTCATTGATTGAGGCATTCATGAAGAGGATTCATTGGGTGCATATGAAGCTGCTATGTCTGTTTTTAAAGCTGGACTTTTCAGCAAAAAGTCAAGACCTGTATTCCTCACCCAAATGCTAGAATTGGGATCCACTTTATGCTCACAATTTCTACTACAGATATTTTATAAAACTTCACGCCCGTATGCCATTCTGTGAGGTCACTTACCATATTCAATAATTTTCTTTTTTACATGTCTAAAAGTCTGTTTAAGGTTTGCATTCAAGTTGAAATTATGTTTACATTTAACATGCAACAAGTACCTACATCTTTTACTGCTACACATGTTCAAATGAAACTTCACACATGCCTTTAAGATTATCAAGCAAACTCACCTACCAAGGCTGATCAGTCTGACAAGCAATGAAGCAAAATTCTGCCCTTTTGTGCACTTACAAAATTCAGCTCAAATCTATTAATCTGCAAATCTGTATGTGTACTACTGCCATTGACAAAAAACTTAACATATGTATTCAACGTGTTTACTAACAGTCAATAATCAAGAACTATCAATCAGCCTTTAATCATGATGATTTCCGTTAATGTACTGAGACAACTCAAGTGGAGGTTTGCCTCATGTACCCAGACAAGTCAAGTGGAGGTTTGCCTCATGTACACAGATAAGTCAAGTAGAGGTTTGCCTCATGTAACCAGACAAGTCAAGCAGAGGTTTGCCTCATGTACACAGATAAGTCAAGTTGAGGTTTGCCTCATGTAACCAGACAAGTCAAGTAGAGGTTTGCCTCATTTACACAGATAAGTCAAATTGAGGTTTGCCTCATGTGCCAAGACAAATCAAATAGAGGTTTGCCTCATGTAACCAGACAAGTGGAAGTTTGCCTCTTGTACCCAGACAAGTCAAGTGGAGGTTTGCCTCATTTAACCATACAAGTCAAGTGGGGGTTTGCCTCATGTACCCAGACAAGTCAAGTGGAGGTTTGCCTCATGTAACCAGAAAAGTCAAGTGGAGGTTCGCCTCATGTACATAGACGAGTCAAGTAGAGGTCGCCTCATGTACACAGACAAGTCAAGTGGAGGTTTGCCTCATGTAACCAGACAAGTCAAGTGGAGGTTTGCCTCATGTAACCAGACAAGTCAAGTGGAGGTTTGCCTCATGTACACAGATAAGTCAAGTAGAGGTTTGCCTCATGAACACAGACAAGTCAAGTTGAGGTTTGCCTCATGTACACAGACAAGTCAAGTTGAGGTTTGCCTCGTGTACACAGACAAGTCAAGTTGATGTTTGCCTCATGTTCACAGACAAGTCAAGTTGAGGTTTGCCTAATGTTCACAGACAAGTCAAGTTGAGGTTTTCCTCATGTACACAGATACGTCAAGTTAAAGTTTGCTTGCAAGATGAAATTCAGGTTTAAGTTTCCATGCAACAAGCTCATTTCTATGAAACTACTTCAGATATTCACTGGAAACTTCACACATGTCATTAGGATCATCATAGGAGTTCCATAGGTCCTTAACTCTGACCTGCTAATTAGCAGAATGTATACCTTCCTATCTCCAACTGACGTGCAGACCTATCAATTGGTTGCATTTATGGCCAGCTGGGTTAAAGTCAATGTCCTTGTTGCTTACAATTGTTTACACTCAGTATCGTCAGTTATGATGAAGATATTGTGCGTAAATTTTATGTGTACCTAGGTAACAGGCTGATCTAAAGAGGGAAGCCATTTTACAAAAATGAAAAAAGAAATTTGCAATAAATTATGTTTGGATATAGGTATTGTGTTGATTCTTTCTTTGTATTTAGAGAACATGCAAATCTAGGGTGGAATAACATTTGGGGTCAGTTGGTTTAATGTCATTGTTACTTAAAATTGAAAAATGGTTTCCACTCAATCACTAAAGTTTGATGGAGGTATTGTTCTGTAATTGTGTGCTTAAATGCAACCAAGGTATTACATAAAATGTGTGATATTATGAATATAGTTTGATGGTTTGTTAGGTCATATGAAATTACGGTTAATTATCTAATTATAAGGTGGTGCAAGAGGCCAGAAAAACAATTTTATGGCATGTTTGACATTAAAAAGAAGCCTTTATAAATCAAAGAGTTACAGCTTTATGATTCTTGATTCTTTAACATATCATCATATGTCGTATTGTTTGTAGGAAAAGATTCACAATTAAGGGCTTGACAAATTTGATTAAGAAAAAATGTGATTTGTGCATAACAGTTTATATGTTAAGTACATATGTAATATGCTATCTTACATTTTGCAGTTCAGACAATGGCCCTCAATGACCGGGCAGTCTTTGAGAAGGGAATGCGAGCATTTGTCAGTTTTGTGCAGGCATACGCCAAGCATGAGATCAGTCACATATTCAAGTTGAAGACCCTTGACTTTGGAGCCCTGGCTACCGGGTTCGGGTTAATCAAGTTTCCTAAGATGCCGGAAACCAAAGGACTGTCCCTAAGCAACTTTTACGAGGTTCCAATCGAAGTTTCAGAAATAAAATATGTGTAAGTGTATTATTTTAATTACAATGTACCTGAATATTATATGGTGGTTTGCGAATGTCAGTAGGTCAGTATGTTTTGAAGAAGACTGATCATTTGTCTTTGTTATATCCAACTTCCATCTGGACTGCATGAATCTTTCCAAAATGTTTGTGGAAAGAGTATGTTGACCAAAAAATCTATCTTAATCAGAAATAATTGTGGAATGACTGACCTGGAATAATTAAGATTAGCCTTAAATATATGGTTTTTTGTAGGTTGTTTTATAAATGTCTGTTGAAGAATAGGTTGAAGAATATAGCGGTATATAATTATATAAATAAATAAATTATATATATATATTTATATTTATATATATATACATTTGTTTATTATGCTCCCCAAAAATTTATTTTGGGGGGAGCATATAGTCGCCGCTTCATCCGTCCGTGTGTCCGTCCATCCGTGCACAATTTTTGTTGGGGCTATTTCTTTGAAATTTTCCATTAACTGTACATATAGTGCAATTCTTGTCCGGGCTATTTCTCAGCAACTAATGACTGGAATTCAATGAAACTTTATGGGAAGCTTCACTACCAAGAGGAGATGTGCATATTATCAGCAGGTTCTGGTCGGGTGATTTTTCACAGAGTTATGGCCCTTTAAAATTTTCTATAAAAAAATTCTTGTCCCCCCAACTACTGTGCCCTCAAGACGTTTCCTTTTATCTGAATATATAGTGCAATATTGTGACAAAAACAACCTTCGGGGAGCATCACCTGTCTCCGACGGTTTCTTGTATTAATGTATTTATATAGATTCAGTGGTCCTTACAAAGTTGAAGTATTTATATGTTGTTCATAGTTTCATACACTGGGTCCAAAAATATTTATGAAATGTTCACTCAATTTTTTAACATGTTTCAGGGCTTAAAATCATTACCAAGTTTGATAAACAGAAAACTTTCAATTGTATAGCTGTAACCTTAAAATTGTGGCTTCTAATCTGAAAGTGCAACAGTTTCACTTGAGTATATAGTCAACCATTTCAGCCCTGTAAATCTGAAAGAATATTAAATGAAATATATGTCTACAATTGCATAAGTTTTGTCGCCCCCCTATTTTATTGTAGATGGCTATAGGTCTTTGCTTGAAACAGATTATACAACTTTACTGTTATCAGGTCACTAAATCTCAAATATCATGTGGAAATGACAAACATGGTTACCCTATATCCAGTTCTCTAGAAATTATACATGGCCCTCAATCTATTAAATCTGCCGCCCCACCTGAAAAGTATACTTTTTTCCCCTTTTCTCAATTCTATTTCAATTTAATCTTTGCAAACATACTAAATTATGAAAAAATGCAATGAATATAGTGCAAACATGTACCAATGTAATAATGAGAGAGTAAGTAAAAAAATCCCCCTAAAAGGGAAACGCTGCGAAAATTCCCCCTCCTAAGAGCTGGGGACCCCTTACCCCAAAGTAGTGTGAGGGCGCTGTTATATGTAGTCAGTATTGGCATACAATGCTTTGGTTTTGGTTTAAGCACTGAAATCACTGTGTACACTCACCCTCTACCTCCCCCTTAACATCATTCTCTATATACCATATAAATGCACCAATTAACATGTACCTGGAATATAGTTCCCTTTGTATATTTATGCCCCCCTTCGAAGAAGAGGGGTTATATTGCTTTGCTCATGTCGGTCTGTCGGTCGGTCGGTCCGTCCACCAGGTGGTTGTTAGAAGACGATAACTCAAGAACGCTTGGGCCTGGGATCATGAAACTTCATAGGTACACTGATCATGACTCGCAGATGACCTCTATTGATTTTGAGGTCACTAGGTCAAAGGTCAAGGTCACGGTGACCAGAACTAGTAAAATGGTTTTTGAATGATAACTCAAGAACGCATACGCCTAGGATCATGAAACTTCATGGGTAGATTGATCATGACTTGCAGATGACCCCTATTGATTTTGAGGTCACTAGGTCAAAGGTCAAGGTCACGGTGACCGAAATAGTAAAATGGTTTCCGGATGATAACTCAAGAACGCATACGCCTAGGATCATGAAACTTCATGGGTAGATTGATAATGACTCGCAGATGACCCCTATTCATTTTGAGGTCACTAGGTCAAAGTTCAAGGTCACGGTGACCCGAAATAGTAAAATGGTTTTCGGATGATAACTCAAGAACGCATACGCCTAGGATCATGAAACTTCATAGGTAGATTGATCATGACTTGCAGATTACCCCTATTGATTTTGAGGTCACAAGGTCAAAGGTCAAGGTCACGGTGACCCGAAATAGTAAAATGATTTTCGGATGATAACTCAAGAACGCTTTTGCCTAGGATCATGACACTTCATAGGTACATTGATCGTGACCCGCAGATGTCCCCTATTGATTTTCAGGTCACTAGGTCAAAGGTCAAGGTCACAGTGACAAAAATCGTATTCACACAATGGTTGCCACTACAACAGACAGCCCATATGGGGGGCATGCATGTTTTACAAACAGCCCTTGTTTAAACAAATAATGTAACAATTGCCACTTGTTGTTTTTTTTCTTGCAGAGACAAAGCTATGGAAAAACGACGACAAGAGCAATTACAAACTGAGGTCTCAAATCATGCACACAGGAAACAGAAAGCAACCAAAGCCTGGTCGGAGAACAAGGAACACAAAGACAGGAAAAGGAAGCGAAAGGAGATTAAAGACATGAAAAGAAAGCAAATAAGGCGAGAAGACATTACTGAAGACGATATTCAGGCAATAGACGAAGATTTTAAAATGATTAAGAAACTTAAACAGAAAAAGGTATCGCTACAATGTACAAAGCTTAAATGATTGTCAATTACCAGTCAATAGCCCATCTTTAAACATGCCTATTCATTTTAGAATTTAATACTTAACCAAACAAAATATCATAAAAATCTAAATTTGCGTAATTGACATTGTTTGGAAATAAATGCGTTGTAGTGTTTCCAAATGTTAGCAGCAATAGATATACAAGTTGTCATAGTTAAATAACATACGGAATATTTCATTTGTCAACCATTATTTTCCTGTTCCTGGTTTCAGATCTCACAGGAGGACTTCGACAGGGAGTTCATTTCCTCAGATGAAGAAGAGACAAAGACTGAAAAAAATTGCCATCATTAATTAAGCACTGCTGGTAGATCAAATGAGGAAGGGTGTGACATGTATCAAACACGCCCTGGGCCAATATTCAACATTGTCTCAAGACAAACATGACTTAACACGAAGAACAAGACTTATCAAGAGAGACTCAAAAACTAACACTTTTAAGACTAAGAACAGGGCTATATGGGACTTACAAAGTCTTAGACCAATAATGGCTAAAAGCAAAGAATATTACAACTTTTTGTTAGAATGATATTGCATGAAACTCCCTCTGCTCCTTGAATACTTGTTTTTGAGGAGATTTATAATTTTAGAATGATTTATTGATGATGTTAGCAAGATTTTAGAAACCTGGTGTATTGTTAGCTCACCAGTGCAAAGCAAACAGTGACCTTAAAAGAGTATTTTTCCTCTGATGCGTTGTGCCTGTGGTGTGTTAACTTTTCATTTTAACAATATACATCTTAAACGACTTGTTAGATTTTATCAAAACTTAAAGTAACGTTAATACCAAAAATCAATGCATATTTCACAAAATATTTTTTATATAAAGTTGACCCATAAAAAATCAGTGTTCCTTATAGCAATAGCACAAATTTTAACGCAAGATGTGGTATGGTAACATAGCTTAAATGAGATGCAACATGCACGTTTTTATTTTTTGTGTGGCACAATATGTTCTATTTTAATTTCTCGCAACGATATCTTTTTATACTACACACGAACAATAACATGGTACAAGATTATGTGTTGCATATAATGTCCAGCAAAAAACAAAAACAGCGCATTTTGTAGCTTGTTAAATCTATGTAACCATACCACATCTAGCGTTGAAATTTTGGCTATTGTTCACTCCTTCACATGGTTCATTCAGCTTTTCTTCCAACAACGTACCTCATGCTTGCCATGGAACACAATTATGTACAGAGTCGTGCCCCTGTGACGTGTAAAAACCAAGTCGACTTTCGTCATTTGACAGAAGCCACAAGGGGCTCATGTGGGCCAAGAACATGTGTAGCTGTCATGTTCTGAACGTACTTGTTGGTCTTTTGCTCCATGTAAGAGATGAGGAGTTTTCTTCGGAGACTCTTGATAACAATAGTATTCTATATGACTCCCAACGCAGGTTTAGACCTTCCCGTTTGT
Organism: Dreissena polymorpha; assembly: GCF_020536995.1. Classification (NCBI taxonomy): domain Eukaryota; kingdom Metazoa; phylum Mollusca; class Bivalvia; order Myida; family Dreissenidae; genus Dreissena; species Dreissena polymorpha. Next base: position 70,569,010 of record NC_068355.1, on the reverse strand, counting down.
GTGGGTCGCTTTATCAAATGTATAAGCAAAATCCATAATTGGGACGTTAATGATCCACACAAGGGCAACACTAAATATGCTAAGAACAGTTTAGTGCTTCACAGCTTTAAAAGAGAGCCTTAAAAAAGACATGATGTCTATCCTGTTTTATTGTGAAACTGGAGGGGACTTGTGGTTTGCGCTCTGTCTGTCTGTCTGTCAGTCTGTCCGTCACACTTTTCTGGATCCTGCAACAACTTTAAAAGTTCTTCATATTTTTTCATGAAACTTAAAACATGGATAGATGGTAATATTGAGATTATGCACATCATTTCATTATGTTCCTACGTCAATAATTCTGGTTGCTATGGCAACAAATAAAAAAAAATCTGACAATGGTGGAGTTTCACCAGTAGGGGACTATATTGCCTGGCAATCTCTTGTTAATCATGCATTCTGCCATCGTACAAACATTCTGCCTTTAATTCGGTGGTTATTATTCAGAAAATGTACCATGAAATATGTGATCTTACACTGTTTTTAAGTTGTATTGTCCTAAAAAACACCTTTACTTTAAAGTCTTGTACGTAACAACATATTGCACCGGGGCAATATTAAGAAGATAAAAAAATCAGGTTAAGTGTTAAAAAACATATGTGAATGTCATATTTTTTGTGTGGCGAGTCGATCACATTTGCGTTGTAGCGTTATGTCTCACATAGAGATATATTAGTTTAAACATGTAAAAAAAAAGCTGCCTTTCAGTTGTACTTATGTTTATAGCTCACCTGATTGCTCAGGTGAGCTTTTGTGATCCATCTTTGTCCGTCGTCTGTCCGTCCAGCCGTCCTCCACATTTGGTTTGTAAACACTCTAGAGGCCACATTTCTTGTCCTATCTTCATGAAACTTGGACAGAAGATTTGTCAATATGATACCTCGATTAAGTTCGAAACTGGGTCATGCTAGGTCAAAAACTAGGTCACTATGTAAAGAAGAAAAACCTTGTAAACACTGTAAAAGTCACATTTCATGCCCAATCTTCATGTAACTTTGTCAAAATGTGTGTCTTAATGATATGTTGGTAGAGTTCAAAAGTGGTTCCGGTCCGTTGAAAAACATAGCCGACAGTTGGCCGGGCAGTCTTCCTTATTTGGCTATAGATAAACCTTGTAAACACTCTAGAGGCCACATTTCTTGTCCGATCCTCATGAAACTTGGTCAGAAGATTTGTACCAATGATAGCTCGATGGAGTTCAAAACTGGGTCAAAAACTAGGTCAAAACAAAGAAAACCCTTGTAAACACTGTAGAAGTCACATTTTATGCCCAATCTTCGTGTAACTTTGTCAAAATGTTTGTCTTAATGATATATTGGTTGAGTTCAAAAGTGGTTCCGGTCCGTTGAAAAACATGGCCACCAGTGGGCGGAGCAGTTTTCCTTATTTGGCTATAGATAAACCTTGTAAACACTCTAGAGGCCACATTTCTTGTCAGATCTTAATGAAACTTGGTCAGAAGATTTGTATCAATGATACCTCGATCGAGTTGAAAACTGGGTCATGCTGGGTCAAAAACTAGGTCACTAGATAAAAAAAAGAAAAACCTTGTGAACTCTGTAAGAGTCCCATTGCATGCCCAATCTTCATGTAACTTTGTCAAAATGATTGTTTTGATGATATGTTGGAGGAGTTCAAAAGTGGTTCCAGTCCGTTGTGGGCAGGGCAGTATTTCTTATTTGGCTATAGAGAAACCTTGTAAACACTCTAGAGGCCACATTTCTAGGTCCAAATCTTACAAGAATTAACATTACTTGCAAATTTTGCATTGCAAAAAAAACATGCAAATGGACAGTATTCGATCAGAATTAATCATTAATCACACTGCAAAAGTAAACAGAAGAGAATCAATCTAATATCGATGGTAACAATTTAAAATGCCGAACCTACATTTTTTGGCATTTCGCAATTTTGATACTGTGCAAAGCGGGAAATCAATGCGCATATACCCCCAAAACACTGAATTAGTTAACCAATCGCAACAGCTTAAAAAAGTCATGTGATGTAATGACGAACCGCAATTGGTTGAAGTCAAAATGACGAAGCTTCAAAAAAAAATGTAACTTCGGTATTTTGCACGCTAATTAATACATAGAAGTATCAATATAACCATGTTTTTAAGGTAAATTGACGAAACGTGAACGCTGATAGAATAATTCAATGATGTACATTTTATAGCATTGTTGAACGAAAAAAGAGATCAAAATAATATAAAATGTTGAGGCCTTAACTTAGTAACTTGTGGCCACAAATCATAGCTTGTTCCTACGACTTATTAAGTTGAAGTCTCAACATAATAAGTTGTTCCTTCAACTTAATAACTTCTAGCCTCAAGTTACTAAGCTGAGACCACAACTTAATTAGTTGTGGAAACAACTTACTAAGTTTGGACCACAACTTAGTTGAACCAATCAGATAGGCCGTTTCTTATGAAGTTGTTCCCACAATTCTATAAGTTGTTCCCACAAGTGACTAGGTTGAGGCCACACTATAAATAAAGAATTGCGGTTGTCACCTCTGTGCCACGTGTAAAACAGAAAAAACACGCATTGCTTTGCCATATATCATGAAAAACAGTGGAATAATTCATTCTATTGAAACAAAATCCATTACAATTAGCTGTCCAATTTGCCGCAGCATCACATAAATGCAAGTCTAAATGACGAAGATACATTTTACAGCAGATTTATTAACTTAACGTTAAAATAATTTCCTACGAACATGCTCCATCATGGGACACTTTTAATCAAAGTACTGACAGTACTGGTGTGACGATGCTTTTGAAGAGGATGGAAAGAAAAGCATCAATTTAAGTAGATCTACATCATCACAATTGTGTATGTGGGTACGAAAAAAAATTTGGTACGGACATTTTGGGTACGAACAAATTATGCCAATAAAAAAATTTGGTTACGAAAAAAAATTAAAGTACGAAAAAAAATGGGTTAAAAAAAATTGGGTATGAAAAATATTGTTGTACAAAAAAAATTGGGAACGAAACAAAAAATGGGTGCAAAAATAATTTGGTACGAAAAAATTTTGGTACGGAAAAAAATGGGGGTACGGGGACGTAGTACCCCTGAGGAACTTGATCCACAATCCCACATTCTTGGCCCTTTCCGTCAAACATCGGATAAGTAACTTGAAAGCAATAGTATGAATACACATTTATGGCGTACCATTTGGGTCGTAAGTCAACAAGACCTAGTAGGTTAAAAGAGAAATGTACTTTTACGTACAATATGTACGTCGAAGTACATTTTTTGTATTTCGACGTACAAAATTGTAATTCGACGTTCAGTCTTTACTGACCCTAGATTGGTTACCTCCCCTTATCTTTCGCTACTCTCTATATATACTCTGTATATTATAGTCAACGAAGTCAACGGTTATATTCAACGGGGGACCAGTTAATACTGACCCTTGAGTGTAAGCCAATCAGAAGGCGCCTTACATCTGTTGTTTTTAGAGATATTTGACACTGAACATTATTATTATTATTATGCCCCCCTTCGAAGAAGAGGGGGTATATTGTTTTGCACATATCGGTCGGGCGGTCAGTCCACCAGATGGTTTCCGGATGATAACTCAAGAACGCTTACTCCTAGGATCATGAAACTTCATAGGTAAATTGATAATCACTTGCAGATGACCCCTATTGATTTTCAGGTCACTAGGTCAAAGGGCAAGGTCACAGTGGCTCGAAAAAGTAAAATGGTTTCCTAATGATAACTCAATAATGCTTAGGCCTAGGATAATGAGACTTCAAAGGTACATTGATCATGACTGGCAGATGACCCCTATTAACTTTTCAGGTCAAAGGTCAAGGTCACAGTGACTTGAAACAGTAAAATGGTTTCCTAATGATAACTCAATAATGCTTAGGCCTAGGATAATGAGACTTCAAAGGTACATTGATCATGACTGGCAGATGACCCCTATTAACTTTTCAGGTCAAAGGTCAAGGTCACAGTGACTTGAAACAGTAAAATGGTTTCCTGATGATAACTCAAGAATTCTTACGTCTAGGATCATGAAACTTCATAGGTATATTGATCATGACTGGCAGATGACCCCTATTGATTCTCAGGTCACTAGGTCAAAGTCAAGGTCACATCGACAAAAAACGTATTCACACAATTGCTGCCACTACAACTGACAGCCCGTATGGGGGGCATGCGTGTTTTACAAACAGCCTTGCTATTTATACCATATTATGCGACTATCGACCGCTTACTAATAGATATTGAGCGTATTTATTGAACAGTATTATAATTATTTATACCAAATTATGCGACTATCGACCGCTAACTCATAGATAGTGTGCGTATTTATTGACCTAGCATGGCGGAATTAACCTCAGACTTATGCAAATAATGGTTAACACAAAATACAACCAAACTAGGGAGGTTATTATACATTTTTAATCCCGTAATCGTTTGGTTACCATTGGGAATTTCCTACACAGTATTGCGCTGGACCTTGATATTCCGCCCCGCATGGTCAATAAATACTAACGATATGCTTGATAATTTTAATTTAAAAAAAGGCAACCTTGAATCTTCTTCAAATGGGTATTTAATCTATTTCTATGCTTAATACTCAAAACTTCTTTGTATAATGTTTTTTGTTTTTCCAATTTTGATATTTTTATTTATTTTGTTCTCAATTAAAAAAGAATTTTAAACATTTATTATGAATGAATAAATCTGAAGGTAAAGCGGCTCATGAGACAAGTGTTTTGATCGGCTGTTAAGAAAATTTGTACGTCGAAGTCGACGTAGAAATATATACTTTGAAGTGTATTTCATTTTGTACGTGAAATACATATTGTACGTCAAAGTGCATTTCTCTTGTCACCAGGTAGGTTGACATTCGACCAAAATGGTACGACATCCACATTTCGTAAGCGGTAATGCGGTCCTACCTATGCACATCAAAATGTAAGCGAAATATGTAAACAAAGTGGAAGCTTGTCAGGAATGTTTGAATTAATGAAGAAAATCATGTATTAATTTGAGCTTATTAAAGAAATGTACAGAAAATATGTTAAATAAGCAATGGCGATATTTTTCTCAGCCACATAATTGTTGATAGTTTGATATCACAAAATGAAAATTAAAGCAGAACTGTCAAAAATGACAACCTATCAATATGTGGTTTTTGCAGGCACGAGAGGGCGATAACACTCAATGTGTTCCCATTTTTTACCATAGGCTTTGCCAATGACTTCTATAGTATGGGTGGCTTTGTTATAATTTCTTGCTATCATGTAACTGCATGATTGTGTATATGTTTATAATACACAAAGCATAAATAATGATATAAATATACTGGATGAGCTTATAATAATCTGATAACTATAGCCAGGTCAATTAAGTACATACCGTATTTTATCACGTATAGCGCGCTACCATGTATAACGCGCATGCGATTTTTTAAAGCCAAAATGGAGAAAAAAAAGAATTCAAGACCAAAAACCTGAAAATTTGGCCGAAAATGGCCGCCATTCTTATATTGCGCTATCATTTAATCTGAGTTTTTCGGGCGCTTAATATTTTGTTTTAAAGTAGGGAGCGTTTATACGATCAGGAGCATGGGTTGCATAGCACTATATTTTCGACAATTTTTAAGATTATTCTCTCGAAAACACCGTTATGTCCTTATTGCTGCTGCGCATGTTTTTTCAAGATCCCTGCGCGTTAAATTCGAACCACTATTACCTATTTCTCACATTTGAACAGTGTAACATTTTCATTACCTGCCGCTCACAACATCGTATGACATCTTCTTCTGCAGACCCGCAACATCTCAATGTCCAATTTTACGCAAATCGTCCGTGGATCCCATTTTATTTTTCATCGACTTAAATATTTCCCCATTAAGAGATGCTCCCCAATAAATCCAATTTGACCTGGTATTTCGCGCCTTCACTGCGTCTAGTTGATAAGTATTTATAGTAAGACAAACAATACACCCGAACGCTCAATTCCATACAGTTGGCGTTATCGGCGTAAAGCCATTTGACAAAATATTTGTTTGTCTCTATTGAAAGAAAATAAAACGAGTCTATATCTCTATTGTTGGTTTGTAACCTACGTAGTATACTCGCACAGTAGCATATTTATGCAGAGATCGGAAAATCATTGATAAATGTATTCGTCGTTTCAATGCTTAGGGCCTAGTAATTTCGGCAAATCGGAACTCAACTTACGAAAAACACTTGCTCAATTAACCGTTGAACTCCACCTCCGTTCTCTGCAAAAGGTTCGAAGGCGGAGCTTTGCACGCGCTATTATTTAATTGGACGATTGCCATTGAGGAACAAACACACGATTGGTTCGGCATGTTGATTGCTAGACAAAGGAAGCCAATTTTGTCGGCGAGAAACTTGTCGCTTTATTGCTTCAGACAGGAAGCGGCTTTCCTTTGATGACGTCAAACTGTCCTTTTCACATAGAGTGCAAATTTTCGGAAATGCTAACATTAAACTTTGGATTAAATTATCAAAATAAAGCAAAAGCGAAGTTGAGAAATATTATTGAAATAATTAGCCTCAGTTCAAATAAGACGTTTTGCGTTGTAAATCAACGAGTTTTCATGACAACAAAAACTTTAACAAACAATACCGCGACGCACAGGGATCGATATACCTCGATTTTTTTTAATGAACAATCAATGAAGAAGTGTGAAAACACCAACAAAGAAATTTTTTTCATCTTTTAATTTTTGTCAAAACTATTACTACCCCGTTCATTCCTAACCTTTCCCGCTATTTGTTGTTTCGACAACGGCCCCTTCAGTCTATAACATTATAGGGTGTAGTTTTTTTGCAATAACAAAAATGGCGGCAATTGTGAAGATTTACGATTACGAAATGGATTTTTTGCAATTTAGCAACCAGGAAAGCGTTGTGTCAATGTATTACGCGCACTGAATTTTTATTTTGAAATTTGAAGGTAAAAAACTGCGCGCTATGCATGGTAAAATACGGAATACAATTTTTTGTCCTGATTTCATGCAAACTTGAGATATTTATGCACAAAGAGTATCAAGATATGGGTGAAAAGTATTTTTGATATGTGTTTGGTGCAGGCCCCTTTTCCATGACAGTGAAAAGGGTGTCAATTGTTTTCTGAAGTATTTCATTCAACCATTAAATAAAATGTACTGTTCTGCATATAATTTACATTTTGATAGGTGTTTGTTAGGTGATCAACAGGAGATAACCAGGGTGCCAGAGAAAAGGGATAAACATTTGAGATCTGGTCAGGGCTTCATATAAAAGTGGTTAAGTGGTATACATTTTATATCTGGCCAGTGCTCAAGAGAAAATGTTACCATTTCAGAAAATGTTACCATTTAAAAATGTTTAAATTACACTTGACTAAGGCTCTTTATTCATCTAGCATGAACACTTGTACTATATCTTTTTAACACTTTAAAAAATAATATTTAATGTACAAATTTAATCCTCCAATGTGTACAGATACTACTTAACATATATTTGACTTTATTGAATATAGGAACTAGCTAAAATATCCATTTGAAAAAAACATCAGGGGGTGAATTATTAATTGCCTAAAGCTCTGATGCTGGAGCTATATTTATAAATCTTTAAATACACTGATTAAAAAAGTAAAACAATACAATCATACAACAGAGGGAAAATCATCCCCTCTAAACAAACATGATAAATAATTATGTATACTATTTTTGGATCTGGATCTGGATTGGTACACAGCAGGACCTTTAATTATGCGCGCTGCGGGAGAGAGATGGGAGTGACTTACATTTTAATTTAATCACTGAAATTAATCACTGAAGTAACAGTGTGATCTCATTTGATATAGATGTACATGATTGTATCAAGCAACATAATTCTATTACGTCATACAACTTCCGTGCTCAAATGAGATGTGCACGAGCAGATCGATATATTGTCATTGCGATTTAGCTACTCGTTGAGTACAGACGCTTCGGCGTGATCGATTTTCCGTAACGAATTAGTTCGTTCGCGGTTTATACTGCGGTATCGCACATGTCAGTTTTATTGCAAATAGTAGCAATTATTGGAATTATTTTGTCATTCATAACTAATTTTACTGAATTTCATTATTTTTCTTCGGAAACAATAAAAAGAAACTTGTTTTTTGTAAAACATTTCTTTGGAAATTTTTACCAGTCTTACACGTGTCAGACCGGTTTACGATATCCGGCACACTTTTTCTTAGGTTTCTGTATATTAAACACGTCATGGCGTACAAAGAAGTCCAGAACAGTAAGAAACCACCCAGTAAGTCGGTTTCGGTCGCAAATCAGACCTCTTCGGTGTCCGAGGACACACCTAAAACTGTTCCTAACAAAGGTCAGTGTTCTACGCCCACAAGTTCTATGTCTAAGGAGACTGAACTCATTCGTGAAGTTCTCTCTATTTTGCAAGAGCTCAACGAAATATGAAAAGTCAGAAAGAACGTATTGAGAAACTTGAATCTGCTCAATATTACGATGAAGTGTATTCAGAGGACCAGTTCAATGATGACGATGGACAGTCTTTTGATGAAATTGATAAAAAAATGTAAGTCCCAACCCGGTTTTTCGGAACCTAATGGAACGTTTTAGTAACTCTGACCCTGTTGATAAGAAGGTCAATGATGATCTAGCAACATTTGTGAATAGTTCTTTCAGGAACGCATTGTCTGATGACATAATGAATGAACTTTTGAAAGAGGTGCATCGGCCTGAAAACTGTGATGTTCTTGTTAAAACTCGTGTTAATCAAGGGATATGGCGTTTGCTGCGAGCTTAGGTTCAATATGACGATAATAAAATGCAAAGTGTTTAAGAATTTTTGGTGAAAGCAGCATCTAACATTACCAAATCTGTTGACATATTAGCCAATTCCACAAAAAACCCATCAATTGCATGTAGTAAGGCCACTGATCTTTCAACCAATGCTATTGCCCTTTTAGGCCAGACCTACAGAAACATTAACATAAGAAGAAAAGAGCTCCACAAAAGCAGTTTGGACCCCAAATACCATTATCTTGCCTCTCCATCATTGCCATGTACAGATTTTTTGTATGGTGATGACAATGACGTTTATAGAAATGTTCGTGAGATAAACGATCTCAACAAAATTGGCCGCATTGGGCAGCAGTTTGGCAGAGGACGTGACTTCCGTCGTCCCCATCCATACAGATCAGGGTTTAGCATTCTATACATAGATGGTGACGTCACTAATTTGTGTCACCTCTATGCTTAGACGCATCACATTCCCCTGGTTTGGGGAATTATGCTTCCGCCAAAGTAGTTCTGCGTAGGAACAAAAATGTTAATATTGAAAGAAAATCGTTTTTTATTGTGTGTTTAAAACGGAATGTTGTTTAAAGAAATGTTATTCATTATGTTTAAATGTGATTTTGAATCTCTATTAAGACTGATTGAAGCATGATTACCAGACCTTCTTTTGCTTTCACTTTTCATTTGTAAAAGAAGTGCTACCCACAATTCCTTTCGCATAAGTACACAGGACAGAAAGACCGGTGTGTACACAATGAGGGTTTAGAGGTCGAGGCCGATTTCGTGGTCGAGGCCGTGGTGATGCTGGCTTTTCAAAAAACGGCCGAGCATTGGCATCGAGGAAATAGACAAGGTTAGTACCTTTGAAGATGGTAGATTGAAATATTTTGTTGAAAATTGGAGAAAATAACTAGTGATGAATCCACTTTGAATATGGTGGAGCATTTTCACATCAATCTCATTGATAATGTAAACCCAGTTAAGACATTTTGACAAGCAAACAGATTTTCTTCTAATGAAAGTGGTCAAATTGATCACGAAATACAAGAGCTATTATCAATGAAAGTTATTACCCAAGTTGAACATGACCCTAACGAGTTCATTTCTCCAATTTTCACTGTTCCGAAAAAGGATGGTACATGTAGACTGATATTGAATTTAAAAGATTTAAATCAATTTATCGAGTACCACCATTTTAAAATGGATACCCTTGAATCTGTTCTCAAACTGGTCACTCCTGGCTATCATTTTGCATCGGTAGATTTAAGGCATGCATATTATTCAGTGCCTATTGCACCGGAACATAAAGTAAAATTGTGCTTCATCTTTAAGAGCAAAATCTACCAGTTTGAATGCCTTCCAAATGGTATTTCAACGGCGCCAATACGCTTTACTCGCCTGCTTAAGCCCGTTTGTGCATCTTTGCGCATGCTTGGTATCACAATTTCCGGGTTCATAGATGACTCGATAATTTTAGCACACACAATGCAAGATTGTGAAAGAAATGTTAAAGATACTGTCAGGTTGATAACTGATGTAGGTTTTATTACACATGAACAGAAATCTGTTTTGGTCCCTAAACAGCAAATAATATTTCTTGGAAATCTAATTGATTCTGTAAGCTTGACAGTAACTTTACCCAAAGAAAAAGTTCCAACATTGTCCAATCATGTTCAGAATTGCAAAACATGACTTTTGCAAAAATTCGACAAGTTGCTAGGGTTTTGGGTCTCATGGTCTAAACGTTTTCTGCTGTTGAATTTGCTCCTCTTCATTATAGAGTAATAGAGAGACAAAAAATCTTAGCTTTACAAAACATGAAGGGTGATTTTGATTCGTGGATGAATGTCTCTCAGGGCATTAAAAATGAGCTCCAATGGTGGATTGATAATCTTGCTCACCAGAAAAGGAGAATCATTCATGCAAATCCAAGTTTAGTAATCACTTGTGATGCTTCAAATGATGGTTGGGGAGCTGTTTGTGAGCAAAATGAAATAGGAGGTAGATGGAGAGACCTTGTGTACCAAAATCACATCAACTACCTGGAATTGTTAGCTGTTTTTCATGCACTAAGGTCAAGTTGCAAATCCATTGAAAATTTTCATGTACAAGTTAGATCAGACAATACATTTGCAGTGGCATATTTCAATAATATGGGGGGTAGAATAGAACATTTGAATGCCTTGGCAAATGATAATTGGTCATGGTGTTGTCAGAAAAATATCTGGTTGTCTGCCACCCATATTCCTGGTGTTGATAATTCTGCAGATAAGTTTTCTAGAGAATTTGAAGATAAAACTGAGTGGATGTTAAATACGATGTTATTTAATGAGATAATCGAATGCTTTGGAATGCCTGAAATTGACTTATTTGCCTCCAGGCTCAACAAACAACTTGACAGATATTTTTCCTGGAAACCTGATCCTGATGCAGCTTTTGTGGATGCATTTGCATTAAACTGGTCAAATATGCTGATATATGCATTTCCACCTTTCAGTTTGCTGGGACGCCTAGTACAGAAAGTATGGGCGGATGCTGCGGTGATGGTCCTGGTGGCACCTGTTTGGGTAACGCAGAATTGGTTTACTCCAATCCTCGAAATGTTGATACAGGATCCTCTCATCTTGAAGGTGAAGAAACAGACTTTGAATGTTCCAGGAACCAACAAGGTACATCCTCTGGTGAACAAGTTGCATTTGATGGTATGTCATATATCAGGAATTCCTTCAAAAGCCGAGCTTTATCGGAAGAATCTGTCGAAATTCTAATGGCTTCCTGGAGAAAATCCACTAAGAAGCAATATCAGTGTTACATCAAGAAATGGGTTCTATTCTGTTGCGAAAGGAAAAGTGATATTTTTCAAACGGTTATTGAATCAGTAATAGAATTTCTTTCTTATTTATACAAACAAAAATATAGCTATGAACATTGAACACTGCTCGTAGTGCATTGTCAAATGTGTGTAAGTTAGTAGATGGACATTCTGTTGGTTCACATCCAATAGTTGTCAGATATTTGACAGGAGTTTTCAATTTACGGCCAAGACGTGTTAAATATACAGAGACCTGGGATGTGGCCATTTTTCTGCGTTATTTGAAGATGTTGACACCAGATTAATCTTTGACTTAGAAGATGTTATGTTGTAAATTATTAACTCTAATTGTGCTCACTCAAGCAAGTCGTTCACATTTAGTTAGTCTATTAACTTTGGACGGAATGAAACAAGAAGATTCATTCTTTGTTGTATACTATAGTGGGTTATTGAAGCAATGTCGTAAGGGTAAAGTAAACCCTTTTGTTATGCTAAAGAAATACAATTTAGATAATGCTATATGTGTGTACACTACACTTGAAGAATATATTATTGAAAAATGGAAGAGTATATTTCACGTACAAGGACATTACGTGGAGAAAATATGAATTTGTTTATCAGTTATATTAAGCCTTACTCTGTTGGACCTAGTACTATTGTTAGATGGGTCAAATTCATGATGAGTAAAGCTGGGATTGATGTAAATAAGTTTAAAACGCATAGTGCTCGTTGTGCTCCAATTTCAAAAGCTAAGCAGAGTGGTTTTCCATTAGCAGAGATTCTAAAAGTTGCTGGATGGTCAAGTGAGAGAACATTTGCCCTATATTATAAGAAACCAATAAAGAACTGTGAAGATTTTCAATCTGCTGTGCTGCAATGGATACACATTATTATAAGGTAATATTTAAAGGTATTCTTTAAATATTGGCCCATATTAATATCGTAGCTCAAAAAAGTCATGTCCTTCAGTGTTGAAGTCTCATTCGAGCACGGAAGTTGTATGACGTAATAGAATTCCCCAAAACAAACTAGACTTTCCTTAAGTTGACGTTTGGTTGGAATTCTGTGTAGTCATATGACAACTGGAGGGATCGAATGCCCTCCCTCACCACCCTTTATTTTATTTGGAGAGAGCTTACAAATTTTCATCTGTATTCATTTGATACGGACATAACTTTTTTGAAATCGTGTTGAAGACTGACAATATAACGATCTGCTCGTGCACATCTCATTTGATCCCTCCAGTTGTCATATGACTACACAGAATTCCAACCAAACGTCAAATTAAGGTAAGTCTAGTTTGTTTGGGGGAATTAAATAATTATCAGTATAAAGTACTGTCAAGATTTCAGTATCATTGAAATGATATCAGTCAAGTTTATCATTTATTTACATTAATTTTGTAAATATTATCAATATAAGTATACTAGATGCAAACATATTTGAAATAATACAATTTGACATACTGTATATAATCATTTTCATAATGTAACTACACACCCAAGCAGTCCATCAAACCATTGCAACAGAGCCACTTGGTGTGCCAATGCACCAGCAGACAAGTCAAATGCCTTCTGACTAAGTGCATTTTACTATTAATAACATCTACATAAGTTACAGATACAGTTACAGATAGATGGTAAATTCAAGTCACATATTTCAATCGAGGCCATGTCAAACTCAAAGTGTCAAAGACAAATGAAAGATGCGTTCATAATTATTGTCCCATTGTTTACTAGTGCTGTGAGTTTTCAATATCATATAACTGATGACCATCATGTCAATGTGAGAAAAAATCACATTATCTTAGTTTATCAGGTTTAGCAGCCTTTTAGATAACAAAGTTTGCTAGTTTTCAATGTCGCTTCTGGGGATAAAACCTGCAGCACAGCCTTCTGCAATCAAAGACGACACTCTACCACTAGGCTTTTAGGAAGATACTGAAATTTTTTGATCTCTCGTCAGAGCAACCAAACCAAAAATTTAATCAATTATTGCCGACTCGGTATTCTTGAGTCAGTTCATGAGAGATAATGGCAGATGCAACATCTCTCACGCCCGAGCATCGCCTTAAGCAGTATTTAATTCTCAACACGAAAGTGCTGGAGTAATTGATCCCGAGGGACCAGAAAAAAGCACTTGATAAATGTTCGTAATAAAATCATTTGACAATACTATTATTTGAGCCAGGTCACAGGGAAAGGGCAGTCTAATCAGTATCCAATTAAACTATTCGTTATTTTCATAAAACCGCTTTTAAGCAAACAGCTTTCGAGCGACTGCAGACTGATCTAGATGGTTGTGACCCCTTATGTACCAGTCCTTTTATGTACCACTTTGAGACTTTATGTCCCACCTATATATTATATATTATTAGGTGTTGTCCATTCATTCATAGCAGTATGAATGGGCATTAATTACCTGTGCAAACGCAAGTGTTGATTGAGTCAAATTTGAGTTAAACGAATATTGTCTACTATAACATTATATCTATTTAGTTATTGCAATTCATAATTTACTGTAAAGAACCCCCCCACCCCCCCAAAAAAAAAAATTAAACTGAGTAACTTAGTTACTCAGTTCTTACTAAGTAAAATATTGCTAAATTATATGTTATATCTATTTTGTTATTGCAATTCATAATGTAATGTTAAGAACCAAAAATTTGAATCTGAATTTGAATCTCAAATGTAGCAGATAAAAAAATAGAATTATAATTGAAAAATGTTCACAGAAGTAGTCATTACTAATTTTGTTTCCATTGTAAAGAATCAAAAATTGAATCTAAAGTACATGTACAAAATTAAAAAAAAATCTCAATTAGAGTTAGAATTGAAATTTTGTTCACATTCATAAATTGTTTTATTTCCAATAGCAAAAATTAAATGAAAAAGCTATAATAAATGAACCTTATGCAATGGTTACAGTATCTGTAATGAAGACTAATGACACTGTTTGGTGCTTAACAGCTTTAAATTCCTCACCTATGCCAGGTGTGAAATGTCATGTTTTTTTAGTAAACGTCCCACACAAAATGGGTCCTGACACATTCCTTAAATAATTAGACCAATTTACAACAACATTTATAATTTTATTTAATTTTACATTACAATAGCATAGTCCAGCAGATTATCTCATAATACATTTTCTAAATCATATCATAAAGATTTATTTTATTAAAATTTACTTTTAATACATAAATAAATACTCAATGCATAAAAGTAGCACATGAAAAGCAAAACACATTTATCATTCACAACATTGTTAATGAAATACTTTTATTTGATTATTGGCAAACGGAACAAATGAAAATATACATAAAAGTAGCACATGAAAAGCAAAGAACATTTATCATTCAAACATTAGTTTTTTTCATTTATTGGCAAACAGTACACATACAAGCATACAACATAGTACAAAAATAACACATGAAAAGTGCATAAAATAAGATGCTTGATAACCCGTGAACACTTTCTCTTTATCCTCCCTTTGACTGTTAATTTGCCAATGAACGTGATAATTTTATAATTTAATTTACATAGGTACCTAATAACTTTATTTATACCACAAATAGACATCCTTGGATGACACCACCAGTTAATTTTTTGTAAACATGATTAAAGAAGGAAACTTTTTTTTATTTTTCACAGTTTGAAAATTAAGGTCATTCTCTAAACATGATTCAAGAAGGAATTAATTTGATTTTTTACAGTTAGAAAATGAAGGTCATTCTCTCTTCTCTTCAAAGTATCACATTTCAATTATACAATAGGAAATACAAGCATTTTAGTTTGACTTAGTCAGGATAAGATAGTGTCAAATGGATTTTTATAATTAACTTCAATTTAAGGTAAGAATATGAATCATTTATTACTACTGGGGCTTATAAATTATTCCAAGACAGTCACTGACACACAATCTGGCATAAAATATAATATATGGCAATATATTAGTCTAAATTCATATATAATATGTCACAAACTACATTTCATTATTAACACACATTCATACATGTATTAAACCATATATTATATATCTCTATATATTATATATATGGTACATAAAGGGTCAGATAGTGGTACATAAAGGGGTGGTACATAAGAGGACTGGTACATTAAGGGTGAGATTCGATCTAGATCCAAACTGGCCGCAATCGCCTTAATGTCTCTTGCACTGTGACAAAGTTCATTTAATTTTAAAATGATATAAAGTACTAAAATAGAAAGAAGAAATAATACAAACCAGTAATTTGAGTGAAGACTTTGTAATTAATTTTTTCAGGACAGCTTGGTGATCTGCAAATCCCATGTGATATGTTGACATAGTCAATCAATAAGTCGCAAAATGCTCGAATACAATTTCCAAAGCAAAATGTTACTTAAATTGATAACTAAAAATACCAGTCAAGCTGTTAAGTCTTAAGATCCAGAAAGTCCTGCATTAACATCGAATATATCCTTCGAATTCAATCCATTGTTGACATAAGCGGAGATTTAGTTAATAAATAACTCATATACTGTGAAACCATTTATTTTCGTCTGCACGAAATTTCGTCCTTTTTAAAAAAAAATGACTATTTCGTCAGCACTTAAATTCGTCCATTTCTGGTTTTGAAAAAAAAGCGTCCGATTTGTTTGTAATACATGTAATACGCGGTTGCAAAAAATCGTATTGGGGAAAGAGGGATGACACTTGGTAGTCACTTGCAGGAAGTGGGCCTTGTTTGGCATATGCCAATTAACAAGTCTGTTATTTCAGGTGATAGTAACTGTCCCTTATTATTTTATGTCATTGATACGTTCTTTGTTATGATTAGCGGATAAGCGGGACTGAATAACCGTTAACGAGTGTTTTGAACAACGAAGCCAATTGCCAATTAGTCTTTTTCCATTACAATCACGTACAACCAAACACAAATCAATATGTTCTTTATTAATTTGTAATAAAAGCGCAGAATATATTTCAGTCAGGTGTTGATCCCACATCGTCATATTTTAATTGCGTTTAATAGTATTGTCTTTAATCCGGATTCGCCGCGTGTTGGCTGTATAATCTGCAACACCCCTGAAAAACACAATACACACAATGGGTAATAAAGTTGATAACAATTAGCGCTAATCAACACTATTATACCTAAACAAAGTCGACGCATTCTATACAGCCTTATTGTATTCGCGCTTTACAGGAAATGTCAGTTGTCAGTACACTGTATAATGTACACACCTTTGTGTCAAAACCGGATTTAACTTGAGTGTGAATAGTCGACTGTTTCATGTTCTTTGTATCAATACCATCGCGTATCTGTACTATTAGTATACCAGTATACAAACAAGGTGCGCTTCCGCATATGGGTATTCGGACGTTCAAAAAATTGACCTACGGTTTAGCGTACACGCCGTCGAACGCATTTAGCAACATAACTCTTTTTTTTTCACTATATCTTTACTTGCAAAATATACTAGTGGCTTATAACTTACCTTGCAATCTTTTTTTCTCGCATTTTGCAAGTGTTAATTTTTAGCCTTGTGTATATGCGTGAATTACGCTGGATTTAAATGCCTCATGCCTACGGTAATTCAGTCTTATTTGTTTCAAATATGGGACATGATTGTTCGTTAGGATCTTGAATTCGTCCATCGGTCGAAGGACGAAAAAGACGAAAACTAATGTCTGACGAATAATAATGGTTTCACAGTATCCTAAATGACAGTTTCTAAATAGCCAAACAAGCCGATGTATGCTGTAAGAAAGTTTTGACACGAAATCGAACGCGGCAATTGTTGTATGTCTATACACGAACGACAACTCTGCTGGAGAATGTGGGTCGCACTAAAACGCGGACCAATCTGCGGACGATATAGATTATAAATTATAATCTATATCGTCTGCAGTCTGGTCCGCGTTTTAGTATCTGCCGGAGAATGTTATCAAAGCTAATGAGCGAGGTATGCAGATTAGAAAAACTCAATCGGACTGGCTCGGTCTTTTACATAGGTCGCCATTGTGAGAAATTTTTGGATGGTATGGTAACTTAGACGATGCTGAATCACATCGTCAAAAATGTTGAAAATAATATTTATTTGATTGCATGTAAGAAATGTTTAACAAAAATACGTCTCCTGAAAACTTGCTTTTTTGTAGGTTCGGCATTTTAAATTGTGACCATCGATATGCTCTAGAGTACTGAATGTTCAACTACCGGTAAGCAATGAACAAGGCCTTGTAAAAAAAGGTGAGCGAACTAGAGCCATTTTGGCCCTCTAGTTTATTTTATTTATAGGCAGAGGCGAGTCGTACGGCGCCGTACGGCTAGACAAGAGGCTAGCCGTACGACTTCGTACGGCTAGACAGTAGGCTAGCCGTACGGCTCTGTACTTATAGCCTTAGCTATGGAGATTATCTAGCCGTACGGCTTATAAAGTATAGATTTGTCATTCAGTGCTGCTAATCAGAAATAAGTTTGTTTAGGCTCATAAAAATTTAAAATTCTTTATCTGTTACGGCTTCCTTTCATGTAATACGGTTGCTTATTTGATTCTTTTATTAGTCGACGTTCCTAAGTAGATGTGAAAAACTGTTAGTTAGTTATATCGAATACATAGATTAAAATAGATTTATGATAATGTTGCAGACAGGTGAAAAAGCTCATTTTTTATCTGCACATATAATATATATATATATTATATTTATGCAAGTACTTTCTTAATATATATATATTAAGAAAGTACTTGCATAAATGCTGCAAGCATAATATAAACACAAGCAAAAATAATACTCGAGACTAAGAAAAATGGTTAAAATACAAGTATCTACATAATGGCAACCCTGCTGACATATCCAAGTAGGCACAAAGTATGAGACTTCATACACAATGGCTAAATGGATTTGATTGTATAAATCACAATCTTACGCAGAGTTGTCGTTTACGGTGGCATAGAGATGACATTCACTTCTCTTTTTTTAAATTGCTCTCCTTGTTTTTCTATCTCGTGGCCACGAGTTAGCTATGTCGTGGTCACGAGCTAGAAAAAAGAGGAGTGCAAAACTAAATCAAAGCGGAGTGCAATGAAATGGTCCCATAGATGTGACGTCATAAAATAGGGATATAATAGTATTTACGTCATCCATGAATGCCGACAGGATGTAACGTCGTCGGCTTAGATTGCTGAGTTGGTCGTATTCAGCTTGCATTTTGCAAGCTAGTTTTAGATTCTTTTGAATAATGATAGCTCGATATTATTTAAAATCCTAATAACATTTTCCAATTTAACAACTGCCTTATATCTCTAAATACTTAGCTACTGGATGGACAATACCACCAGTGCCGGATTAAGCACCGTGGAGATTCATAGGCAGTGAAACATTTGAGCCCACGCCACAGACCCTTAGTCGGCTTAGTGCCTACTAGAACGCCAGTACCCAGCCGATTTCACTCGTTTAAATTTGCATACCAGTGGTAAGGCTGGCAAGATATATGATATGGTACCTACTTTTATAGGTATAACATATCATAACAAGATAAGTATTGATGCAAAGCATCAAAGGGCGTCGGGAATTTCAGTGTAAAAGGCACTCGATGAAGTTACATGGAACGATTTTTTTTCTACTGTAAATATTAATATTTACTATTTTAAACAAAATAGAAAAATATACTGGTATACCATTATCTATGATTTTGTGTTAAAACCCCCAAATAATCATTATCTATGATGTTGTGTTATAAGTCCCAAATAACCATTATCTATGATTTTGTGTTGTAACCCCCAAATATTTCATAGTTCATTTTATTTACATTGGTTCCATTTTTACTGGCATCCGTGTGCAGTTTTTATTAATGGAACAGAACTGTGTAGGTTTTAAAAAAACTGCTTCATCTTGCAAGCGTAATTTCACATTTTTCTCAACTTCAAGGGGAGATGATTCTGAACTTATTCTTACGTTGCTCATTTACGATAGGGGTTGAGTACTCATTGATATGAAAACACTGTAAAAGTTTTAATGTGTTTACGAACCCCCACCCTCTCACACATATATTTCATGGGCATAATAAAAACAAAAAATGGTTACAATAAAACAGCATATTTATTTAAACTAAAATGTCTACATCAAAATAAGAAGTTAACATAGAACACAAATAAAATAATTTGATTCTACTAGGGCTCGAAACTTGAGCCTCTCAAATGTGAAGCGAGCGTGTAACCACTACACTAAGGAACCGCTTGAAAAATCACCTTCTAACTAAGATATTAATAAGTGACTGTAGTGTAACGGTTTTGTATAAAGCAATAAACCGTGTAATCGCTGTCGTCTTGTAAAATTGAAGAAAATACGCATTGACCAAAACTCGAACAACAAAAGTCTGCGCTATTGTTAGAAAAACCACAAAATAAATATATTTTGAGTATGTTTTGTTTTATACAAAACCAGAAAGTTTCACCGGTTCCCGTATTTGCCCAGTCCCTGTGATGTTTTATTATTTCCCAGTCTCTGTGATCAGTTATTAATTAACAGAATTAGCTTTGCATTATTGACAATAAATGTTGTATTAAATGTAATAGGCTCAAATGCAGTACTTATTTACACTAATTTACACACAAAATCACCACTATGCAAGATATCTTGACAACAAAAATATAAACATTGATCCTTAAAATAACTTCTCCTCCCATAAGTGAAAAAAAAAACGTATTACATACCAGTCGCCGCACTTCAGTGCGACGCCAATAATACCGAATTGCCAATATTACATAACAATTTAGATTATTATCCCCGCCGAAATTTAGGAAGGGGATATAGTAATAGTCTCCGTCCGTCTTTCCGTCCGTCTGTCTGTCCGTTTGTTCGTCCGACTGGCTGGCTGGCTGGCTGGCCGGCTGGATTACTGTCTCTCTGCCTCTCTGGCTATCTGCCTCTCTGGCTTTCTGCCACTTTGCCTTTCTTTATCTCTGGCTCGCGGGCTCGCGTGCTGGCTCTCTCCTTCTCTGGCTCTCTGCCGCTCTGGTTCTCTGCCTCTCTGGCTTTCTGACCCTCTGGCTTTCTGACTCTCTGGCTTTCTGTCTGTCTTCCTGTCCTTCGGCCTCTCTCTCTGTCTCTATGTGCGTTTTTACGAATTTAAAAACGTTTTACTTTTGAGACGAATATACCACAGTCTTATATGTGAGATTCGCGTATTCGAATATGCGTTCATTGCAGTCGTAAGATGTGCGAAATTCATTTTTAAAGTACACTGGCCATAAATTATATTACCGTAATTACTCTACGTTTTCGAACACTTACAAATAATAATTGTTTTCGTGTACGAAAATTAAGATACGAAAAATATTTAAAAAGACAGGTGTCCGAAAATTCAGAGCAAAACATTAAGATGTCCGAAAAATAATTATTATAGTCAAATAAAAGTAATAAATCAATGTAAAATTATTTTATTGTTATTTTCTCTTCTTTTTCTGTTTTAAAAAAGAAAAACAACTTCATAGCTTTGCTAACTCTTGCCTTAAATGATATAGAACAAAAAAGTAAAAAACATAAAACATGCTGCGTTCTTAATATGATGAAACTGTTTCAAATGATGTTGGGTGAATCAATTGTTTTCTTCTGGTATACTGCAAAATACTGAGCGTTATTTCACACCTTTGTCGTGGCTCGTCAAAAGCCGATAATTACACCTTTGTTGTCTGCTCGAACGCCGATGTTCAGAGAGACATCGCGTATTAGTTAAACAGAACAGAACAGAACATATGATTTATTTTGACTTGCACAATGTACATCGTCAGTATAACAAAAAACAAATCATGATTTAGATTCATGTCACGTTAATCATATAATACATAGTTTTAGTACATACGGTATACAATAAGTACATTACTTCATCGAATATATTATTTCAGCACATACGGTGTGTAGCAAAGTACTAGGGTATACCTGGTCTTTACTATAAAAATATAACATTTGAATATTTTAATCAAATAAATTGTGTTAGTTCAGAAGTTTTAAGTTTCATTATTTAAGAGGATGAACTTACATTTAACAATGTGTTTCGTTTATTTAATGCGTATGTAATAAAAAGAGAAATTTTAATTAATTTGGTCTTGTTATCAATGCCCAACATTTCCAAAAAATTAAACATCGATGGGCGTTGGTAATAGTACTTTGGTACATATTTTTTGCGAATCTCATCTAAGAGTGGACATTTAAGCATGAAATGATATTCATCTTCAATATCTTGTGAATTACAAAATAAACAATAACGCTGATCTCTATCAATTCTATTTCTACCATATCTTCCCGTTTGTATTCTTAGGGGGTGGACCGACAGTCTTAGTCTACAAAAGAACATTCTAAGGCTGCTTGGTAGTAAATCTAGGTATGATTCGTAGTTGAAAATGTTTTTAAAGAGGACATAATTAGTAAGAACATGGTTTGTCTGCATGCTCTGGGACCATTCCTTACTGAAATTGTCTATGACACGTTGTTTGAAAATGCTGATAAAAGATTTAAAATCTACATTGTCAGCATCTTCGAAGATATAAGAGAAACCATAATTATTCAGCAATAACTTTACATTTAAAACCCAATTTGTAAAACCATTGTTACAATCTTCTTTGGCTTGCTCATAGACCTTTTTAATAATAATATTATCCGTATGTTTAATTTTACTCCAGTATTTAATAATTTTTAGATACCTAGAAATAAACAGAGGGTATCGACCTACTTCCCCACATACGCCCGCATTAGATGTATTAGTTTTAAGTTTTAAAATACGTTTGCAAAATTTAAGGTGAATCTCTCTAGTTGTTTTGATTGTTTAAATCCCCATACCTCTGCTGAATAGTTAAGTATAGAACCAACAAATGAATCAAAGTGTTTACACAATATCTTTGGCTTCAGTTCGTACTTTTTACAATGTTGCAGTAGTATATTCAATGCCTTAATAGCTTTACCTGCTAGATATTCTTGATTCAGCTTAAAATTCCCAGTGTAGTTGAAAACAGTACCAAGATATTTAAAATCGTATTCAACCATTAATTCTTTCCCATCGAAGCTCCATTTTTCATTTGCTAACAGACTGCCCTTCTTTCTGAAAACCATAATTTTTGTTTTGTCTGTGTTTACAGTAAGTCTCCATGTTTCACAATATGAGTGCAAACGATTTATATTGGTTTGTAATTCCTCTGGCGATTTCGCAAAAAATTTCCATATCATCTGCAAAAGTAAAAGCATTAACACAATATCGTCTATTAATAAACCAGAATTAGGTTCATTTTGTAAATAAAGTTCAAGATCATTAACAAAGAATGAAAACAAAATCGGCGAGAGTACCTCACCTTGCCTCAGGCCAACTGCATATTCAAAAAAATAGGAATAGGTGTTACATGATTTTACACAAGATTTTACTTTCTGATACATATCTCGTATGATTCTTAACAATTTACCTTGGATTCCGGCTTTGAACATTTTTAACCAAACGGCATTCCGGTAGATTGAGTCAAAGCATTTAAACATATCGACAAAAATAACATAAAGACGTTTATTTTGGTTAAGATATTTTTGAATGACCGACAAGAGAATAAAAATGGCATCAACTGTTGATCTTCCCTTCCGAAATCCGAACTGAGCGTCCGAAACACTATTATTTTCGTTACAAAAAGATTCAACGCGCTTTTTTATTAAAGTTGTAAATAATTTAGCCAAACAGCTTACAAGTGTTACACCACGGTAGTTACTAGCATTTTCCGTGTCCCCCTTTTTATGTCGAGGTACAATTACCCCCTCGGTCCACTTATCAGGGAAATACCCAGAGTTTAAAATAGCATAAAATATATCACACAAATGTGATCCTAAAATATCAACGCTTTCCATGAAATACTCATTAAGCAGATTATCATATCCACATGCTTTGCGCGATTTCAAAAGCATAACGGCATTTACAATTTCGTCAGTGGTGAATGGTTTATCAAGTTCCGGAAACGGGACATCACAGTTATTAAAATCATTTGTGCGACAAAATTGCTCAGCCTCGTCATTTGAGCATTGCGAAATATCATAACTTAGTGTAGAGAAATAGTTAAAGAAATCATCATTAGAAATGTTGTTACTCTTTCTACTCTTACTATTTTTAAAACGCTTCCAAAACTCTCGAGGTTTAGCGTGCTTTAATTTCTCTAACTCGCAAAGCTTATTATTTTCAAACAACCGTTTCTTTTTATTTATTAAAGATTTATAATTTGCTTTTTGTGTGCACAGTAAATGCATACTCTCTGTTGTTTTGCAGAAATAAAAATTTCGCAGCGCTTGTAAATATATATTTTTAGCTTGAACACATTCATTATCGAACCAGTCAGCATGCTTATCATGTGCTGCATCATTATAAGAAACATTCTTATGCGAGGAATGGTTTAAAAACAACGGATCGGCTACTTCACGCATAATTGTTGTAAAAGAGTTGAGCAGGGTATTTATAGACTCCCTGTTTTGTAGATTACTACAATTACTACATGTCAAGTTATTAAGTTCGGTTAGTCGACTAATAATAGCTCTTCTGAATTTATCCCGTTTAGATTCATCCCATTGTATTTTCACAATAGTTAAACAAGTGTTAATTAATTTCCGACAATGTATTAATATGTATGTATGTCTGATAATTTGTGCTATTCATTATATTTTATATGTTCTGTAATAAGACAAAAATAAAAACAAGAAAAATAATCGTTTTATTCCTCCGTTTGTTACAAGTGGAAATCTATTTCTATCTGACTAGTTTACGCTTTTCAGTAAGCGTGTAACCGAACCATGTGAATTCCACAACGTTTCATTTTTTACAGAATCAAAGAAGTCTCCTGTCAAATGTTTATTTCGAATTATCGTTAATTCGAAGTTTTTTAACGGTCCCGACGACTTCGAAATAACGGTGTTGAAGTGTACATGTTTTTTTCTTCCAAATTAGGCGAATGTAATGGTCCATTGCCCACAGGCATGCATCTGCCAGGTTTTATGACCTAAATCCGGTTGTACAAATCCACGATCGATGTGTCACAAGATAAACGAACATAGGGCTTAAGTCCGTAGAATAGCGCTGTAAAATATACTGTCCAACAATTAAGAGAGATAAATTATGGACGAAAATCCATGTGTCCGAAAATTAAGAGTCACAAAAAATGAAAGCAGCAGTAGTAGTAGTAGTAATAGTAGTTCTTAGAGTAGTATGTTATGTTATATCAGATGCATATATCTTATGCCTTTAGAACGTTTTCATTGGCTGATTAATTTGAGGGAACAATATAGTATCTTGTTCCCTCCATATAATCCGCGTCTGTGATTGGCCGATTATCTTGTGCGCACAATATAGCGATTGTGTTTTCCGCTCCGACAAAAATAAAATAGACAGTAAAAAAACACAATTTCTGTTTTCCTGTCTTTTTTTTTATTTTTTGAGCAGGAAACACAATTTCTGTTTTCCTGTCTTTTGTTGTTTTTTTAACGGAAAACACAATGTCTGTTTTCATGTCTGTTCTTTTTTTGGAGCGGAAAACACAATTTCTGTTTCCCCGTCTTTTGTTATTTGTTTTTGGAGCGGAAAACACAATTTTTGTTTCCACGTCTTTTTTTATTTGTTTTTTGAGCAGAAAACACAATTTCTGTTTCCTGTCTTTTTTATTTGGACAGCAGATGTCACCTTAGTGCCACCGTATTAAGGCCTTATTGTATAAATCGCCTGTAGTTTTCCACATATCCGTACATCATAGTGCATTAGGTTCAATAGGTACAGTATCAAGCCAATTTTCCACATGTAGTATATTGGTCTTCGTTCTTCAGACAAACATGTGATTTATTTCCGCTCCTAAAATGAGAAGCTACTGTGGTGTTTTTTGAAATGCTGGTATATGTACGCATTTAATTAACAGCTATTAAACATATAACTATAGAATAAATTTGAACTGCACTGTAGTTGTGAAATATGTAATAATGCAATTAATATTTTTAAAAATAAGAGGTTTACTGTATTTGTTGCTTGTGTGTCTGATATAAAGTACATCTTGGTGTCAAACTGTTAATTTGGTTGAATCTAATTCTATTTAGTAGAAGGTTTAGCTGGTTTATATTCACAGTTCTCAATACATAGACAGTTGGATATGCGTTCATAAATTACTACAGGCATACTATAGGCAACCTCGAAAATGCTTTATAATCGCTAAAACCGAAAACAACTAAATATATTATATTAAATATATTTATACGATAAATATCTTTTAAAAACGTAGTCGGCGTATACGCTGACTTTGAAATAAAGTTTGCAATTTACTTTAAATAAATAAATAAAATAAATATATACAATTAAACAAAAGTTAAACTATTGTGTTGTGTTTTTCACTTGTAAGTTGCATATTCACCGCATGAAATGTGTGTTAGCATTGTCAAACCACACATTAGTGTGAGTACCGGTAGATAAAAAATATACTACGGGAGAGCACTTCATATGTGTCCTCATATGCCTTGTTATGAGTATCTTTCTTCACTATCGAAATATATCGTATGTTGATATTTGATTTAAACGCAGTTTTCGTTCGACACATTTAAATAACACGTCAATAGCGCCGTCATGCGAAAATGGGTCTTATGCGTTTCGGCAAGCGTTTGTTTAACCCAACATGTGCTTTTGCGCAGTCAGGCCATAGGCGATGCTGTTCGCTATAAAATCACTCAATATGTTATGTTTCTCCTTACCAGAAGGAAAGATAGCTGAGTGGGCTATTCATATGATGGGCGCATATGGAATAAGATCCATTTTCGCATGACGAGGGTCATTACAAATCTCATTGCGAATTGAAAATGCCACATTTAAGAACAATGCTTTTTGATACAAAATAGAATTCAAAATAGCAAACTTGTTAATAATGGCAGCCTATCCACACATTAAGGAATGATTTCCAGACGTGCTGACCAAGTACGGCAAACATTGTGGTATGATAATTAAACGATTTTCTCTTATCGTGACCCTATACTATTTCGCTAATGATTGTGTTCTCATCTTGGAGGCGAAAGTGAAATGTTGTTTGAGCAAACAGAGAGTAGTCCGGAATTCCTTACACTGAACAGTGCTACATTCTTTGAATTGAGCACATACGCAGTGATGTAGCAAAATTTCAGAGGTTGTATCTCGAATAAGCTTATTAAATATTCGAAAATATGCATGCGTGTCTGTTGGCGTTACGTAAAAGTCATTAAGATGAAAACTGAGTAAAACAGCTACGCCTAAAAGCGCATTAATCATGAATTTAATGCTCTATACCTATGTTTATGTCAGCGTTGTTGACACCGTGTGAACTGCTCGGGTAACAAGTAAAGCATAAACAGCAATATTTATATACTTTCATTCCTCCATATTCAAGATACGAAGATTATTGTTTATTTTGAATTTGTATATGGTGTCAAAAATCAAAAGTTTTGTACACGGAACTTTCATTATGAATTTATATTCTTGGTGAGATAGTTGATTGATATTAGAAAAAATATTCCTTTAATATGATGGTGACTGCAAATTTTCTTTATATTAAGTTCTCATTACCATTTTCATCATACTTTCTATGCTTTCAGAACGTCCAAAAAGCATGTTGTTTTTATTTTGTAATAGTTATTTCTATGAAATAATAAGGATGATAAAAAGTGCACACAAAACTCGACCCGTGCGCTATGACACACACTTTATAAAGTTGAATGGCGTGTGTTCATGTCAAACTTGCGATTGATTTTGAAGAATGAATTGCGTGTTAAATTATGCAATAGCGAACATCTTCAGTGCCTTCAGCGCTTTGATTCATTTCATAAACAAGAGGAAACGTTGCATCTCGAAAGTTCCCGTGCCAAGTGCCAAGTTCAGTCTTTTAGAGATCAGCCTGCTGAGATTTTACTTTCTGGAACTACCCCGAACAGCTCTGATAATGCCCCGAAATTTATCCGAAATCAAGAGTTATCTTCGTGGTAAACGTTTCAAATATGTAGACGATCTGGCGCGAATTCGGTCGCTAATGGATTAAAATTGTTCAAAATCTTATCGACATAATCTTAGTTTAATGTAGATGTAGACACATCAGAAATTCATTGCGGTAGGCGGTGACTATGTGCAATAGGTAAGTCGATCCTATGACGGTTAATGTGACGTTATATTCAATTACAGCGGGCGTATCTAATAACTGATTTTAAATTGATTCTCGTGATATACCGGTACCTATCATGAATTAATTAGTGTTTATTTGTTTCTGTATGAATACACATGGATTAGATCGATTACAAGAATTTATCTAAGAACTAAGAACTGCCTATTATGATCGGTATCGTATTGGGTCGCGATTGGATATGGTTATAATACCAGTAGCAGCTTGTTACCCAAATATGTTTATTATATATCGTAATTTGGCCTCGTTCACTACCTTAAATATTTATGTTAAAGTGTGCTGG
This sequence comes from Dreissena polymorpha, assembly GCF_020536995.1. Taxonomy (NCBI): domain Eukaryota; kingdom Metazoa; phylum Mollusca; class Bivalvia; order Myida; family Dreissenidae; genus Dreissena; species Dreissena polymorpha. The sequence continues at coordinate 70,540,908 of NC_068355.1, read as the reverse complement.
AACTGAATGTTTAATAACACGACTATTAGACTGTTAATAATTCAATGTTATTTCTTGAATTGTCTTCATGTCCATTCTTCCATTGTCTTCAGCTATACCAGAGTGCAGACTCAACGGGGTTTTCAGGGACTTATACGCGGGCTGGACAGAATGTAAACACACCGTTGAGAACTTTATTTTTACAAATATCCCAAGTTATTGAAATACATTTGCAAACATCTTTAGTGCATAAAAGATTGATTTTCTTACAGTTTGTGCTGTAAGAATAAATCCTTGAAAACGTCTGAAATCGGTGACACAATTTCACGTTGCGTGAAGCAAAACAGTGTACATGAATGCAGTAAAAATATAGTTTTTGAACAAGAACACAAACTTATTTAAAACAGTAATTCACATTGCCATAAGCAGCATAAAACTTTGTCTTTTATGCACCATTTGAAATTCTAAAGAAAATTTGTTTTAGCGGTCTCTACATCCATTAGCATGATGAACGTTTAATTGGGAACCCCACAAAATCACGCCCTGCACCCTTTATACGTCAGGTAATAAAAATGTATTCTATATCTAGATCATGTCAGAGGTTTTATAAAGTTTGTAGTAAGCCACTACTAGTTTCATTAGCGGATTTTTAAATATGTATTGTATCTCGATTTTGTTACAAAGTAGAGGATCCAGAATATACGTGTCTTGTTCTGTGAAAGCTGGGCATAATGCATGTGCGTAAAGTGTCGTCCCAGATTAGCCTGTGCAGTCCGCACAGGCTAATCAGGGACGACACTTTCCGCTTAAATGGTATTTTTCGTTTAAAGGAAGTCCCTTTTTACCGAAAATCTATTTTAAGCGGAAAGTGTCGTCCTGATTAGCCTGTGCGGACTGCACAGGCTAATCTGAGACGACACTTTACGCACATGCATACTGCCCAGTCTTCTCAGAACAAGACACGATACGACTAAGTCCTTTACATTGATGATGTATTTTAATCAACCGATTTAATTAATGCGCTGTCTTAGATGTATACCCTTTGCAGATGGGTGAGCGATTTAGTAGAGGAAGGATACAAACGCGGTTTTGTAAGTGATGTACCATGAACTACATGATATAGTTATTTTCGGATATTAATTTATACTGACCCAACAAATAGCTCAGAATAAATGGTCTCAAGCCATAAATCAACAAGTTAAACTTGTAAATTGGATGCTTTTATTTAGTATTGAATAAACAACCAGTACAACAATAGCTCAATTAATTTTGTTTAGAATGTTTCTTTTAGTGCAAAATAAAACCCACAAGTCCTTTTAAAAAAACGCTAGTATATTTCTATTTTCAGTTGCATGAGTTGGCAAACCACTGTCAAATGCTTTTCATTGTTTTTAAGCAATTGCACAAATCTTTGCCGTTTCTTTTGGGCTCAAAAACTCTAACAAAAATTCGATTTTTTAGCATCGAAGGGTACTATTATGCACACCGTAAAATTCTATTATCAGTCAAATCTACTATTACTCAAACGTTGGGCAGATTAGTAGCCGGTCTGAAGCCCGCTTGGTGACGTTGCATGTATTACTTTACGGTCTGAACAGTGTTTTTCCATTTACAAAGCATGTCCTTCACATCTTTTCTCAAATCGGAGCTTAGCCACAGGACGAGAACCGGATAAACAACACAGTTAACTAGATGGAACTCCGTCAGCATTTTTCGCAATACGTTAACGTACGCATGCTGCGAAAGCGGAAGTCTAGACGCGCATATGCTCATCGTCCACGACGTACTAGACACGATGGATATGAAAAAAAGAACGACTGCGGCCTTTCCGGCAATCATCCAGCGGTTTCGTAACGCAGCGGGAGTTGACGGAGATGGCGTCAGCGCCTTGACGCTTAACAGATGTCTTCTCGGCACCAATGAATGCGTTTCTTTGCAAACATTGCCTATCCTGGTTCCAACCGTCTGCCGACGCTGAAGAATCGCCGATTTAGTGATGTCTTTCAACGAAGACTCACTACTTGGATTTACAATGCAAGTTAGTTTTTTCATCCTGTGAACATTTTGATGCGTTTTCGAAAATATGTCTATTCCGTCGAAAGAGAACTTCGGGGAAATAGCGGGTAAATTCGATTTTGACGTAGGTTTTACTTTCATGCGTTGGCGAATTTTCCTGGCGACTTGCAAGTAAGCGATCGAAGAAGTTATGAATAAAATTGTCAACAGTACGATGAGAATCGTCTCTGTAAAATGCATCGCCATGTTGCCATGAGGCGTACAAACGTAGCCGCTGAGCTGCAATACGTCTAACGTGCACGGTACACAGACGACGACGGAGGCTACAACGACGCCAATGCTGCAGTACTTGGCCCGCGTCGCCGTGATGCATCGCGTCAGCGGCTTGCAGACTTTGATGTAGCGGTCGACTGCGGTTGCGCTAAGAAGCGTTGTCATGCACATTCCGGAGACGTATAACGAGTAGCGTTCTATTCTACACAACACGTCGGTCGTCGCCGAGTCCCAGTCTATTGGTAAGAAGATGACAGCTTTTGTCGGGACAAATACAAACCCCGTCAGGAAATCCACGAAAGCCAACGCCAGAACCAAATAGTCCGTGCTTGTCGTGCGTGACCTCCGCAATTGAGCCACAATAATTGTAAAATTTCCAACCCAAGACGTTAGCGAAATAATGGTTAACAATGTTAGATTAAACATCCTTAGAGCGTGGAACACATGGTCTTTCGATAGCGACGAGTTTGAACTGGAATTATACATTTTTAGTCTAGTCTATTGTGAACATCAAAGTCATATTACATTGTGAATCTGCAATATTAATATTGTGCTTATATATTAGCTTTGCTACGGCAATCACACAGGGCAATATCGTACGTATTAGTTTTTGTTTGGAATCCCGCCGCTTTTCAAGTGTAAGGTGGCAACGAGAATGAGAAGCTACTGTGGTGTTTTTTGAAATGCTGGTATGTGTACGCATTTAATTAACAGCTATTAAACATATAACTATAGAATAAATTTGAACTGCACTGTAGTTATGAAATATATAATATTGCAATTAATATGTGTAAAAATAAGAGGTTTACTGTATTTGTTGCTTGTGTGTCTAATATAAAATACATATTGGTGTCAAACTGTTAATTTGGTTGAATCTAATTTTATTTAAGCAAAGTGGTGACTTTAAAGTGGCTTCCGAGTAGAATAACCTACTTTTTAACAAGAACTGATATAACAATTGTTTAATTGTTGAAGTGATCATACAGCGTTATATTTTGCTGATATCAATATAATGGTATAGTAAAATATATATCATACTGCGTTATGTAAGGCAGATATGAATGTAGTGGTATGATAAACGGTTCGACATTTCTGTCGCCCGCGTGCTGCGCCATATTATTCACAAGTGAAATATAGGAACACAACAACTATGCAGTGCAGTATTTAATGTTTACCTCTAGTAGACTGAAAAACCACACACATCCTAGTAGTTTCCATTAAAATTGAATTGTTAAATTCATGAACTGGCATATTGATTAAATAAAAAGCCTTTTGGTTTCAACTAAAAACATAAATAATTGTATTGCGTCCGAAATAAAGTCGGTTATAAAGTTGCATCTAAAATAAAATTTTATTTCAGCAAGTTTTCAATTTATTTTTGCATTTCTCCCTGTAAAGAACTACTTATTATTTCTACTCCACGTATCTTTTATAGCTAATTATATTTAAGCATTTTGAATCGTCAATATACTCATGAAAATAGGGAAGGACCATTAATACAAAACATGTGTTGAATTTTGTGTATGTGTGTTCATGTGTGTGTGTGCGCGCGCGCGCGCGTGTGTTTTCTTTTTATGAAAAAATACTGTGTATTATGCCTTGTTTTAAAAACATGCTGTGTATGTGAAAATTTCTGTCATGTAGAGAAAAGAAGCAAGAACTCCATTACGTTGTACAATGTAGTCAAATAGCTTCCAATGAAATAAACTTTTAAAGATATACATAACACATGTTACTCAGCCTTTCTAGCTTTCGGACAAAATAATCGCAACTGAAATGCATACTTATAATCAATATTTCATAATGCTTGTAGCATATATGGAAGCAAATTACGAACATAAAAGATTGTTAACTTCAAAAGACGGAATACTGAAAATGATGGATTGAAATAGCATCGACCATGTAAACAACTGCACAACATGTATAAACATATTTTTCAACTACATGTAGATGACATCGATAACTGACGGGTGTTGTTCCTTTAAATCATTGCTTAATATTGCACAAATTTTTATCGTAACCTAAAGACATATCACCCCCCCCCCCACAAAAAAGTAAATACAAAATAAATAAATGAATAGTCTAAACAAATAATTTTAAAATAAGCTTTTGTCTTTTATTTTGGTTTCCATGTTAACATTTCCTTCTTCTATACAAAAATAAAAATAAAAGTGCAATCACTTATCTTTTAGAGCAGATTTGTTAGAACTACTTTGTATTTATTTATTTTGCGCAAGGTGTATTTCATTACCCTAAAAGAGTTATTATTTCAAATAAAGGAACAATAATAGAAACCTAACCTCACCAAATCGATCCAGTGGTAGATATATAATGTCAGTTATTATTGTCTAGGTATGATTACCTTTTGAAATTATATTTACGGCTAAAAATTTAACAAATTATCTTACAACCTCTATGATTATTTCATCATATTAATATTACTGTCAGAACACATGTACAATGACATGTTACCGCGATATTTGTGTGTATTAAGTTATTTATGAACAATATGGAAATTACAATTGTTATGGTAACGCACTTTAAAAAACTGTAACGCGATTATACTTTTTTTAAGTATCACAGAAAATAATAAAAATATAATTAATATCAAATATATGTCGCGTTCAGACAGATTCCCACCACTTTATATTGTTTCTCTTTTGCTTGTCATGTTAATTTCGGGTTTTATTGTGTGTTTGGGGAAATTCATGGTGTCTCCATGCTTACCTCCCATTTATCAGTGACAAAAGCATGACCCCCTGTCTTTTCAGGCGTCGATGTTGCAAGGTTAAAACATATATGGTTTATTCAACAAAATCATATACGGCTGCTCACTGTTTAAAAGGACTTGCGGAATTTGTATAATATCTTTTTATAATTCAAAATGTGCTGTAATTGCATGAAGTATTTGGTCTCTCGGTAGTTAGAGGTTCTCACAATTGATTATTATTCTTTCGATTTAAAGTAAACTCAAATACAGGTTTTACAGCCACAGTTACACATGTCAAGAAGAAAATACAAGGTCATTGACAGATAGAGAATTGACAGTCAAGAGAAAGCGTAAATAGGGCTGAATATGCGCATGTTTGCATTTTTATATGAATAGAGAGCAATAACTATGAAATGCTTGTCGCGATTTGACTAATTATCGAACTTTGCATTCAATTTACTTCAGCAGATAAGTTCAACAAAGCCATATAACCGATAGCCAACTAAGTACCACGAGAGGCTGTTCACATCGAAATCACGTGTATGCTATTATATGACACATTGCCCATGTTAAGTAAGCAATATGTGTTTGTCAGGCCGTTTATGGGCTTGTCATTGGTGCTGACTTTGTACTTTTGCGGGATATAGCTTTCACTTAGTAACACTAACATGTGAAATACACACAAGCCAATCAAGTGTTTTATAGACACTATTGATACCGCCCGCAAATAGGGCCGCGTTTATCGAAGCTGAGGAGAAGATATATACATCATTTTCATGGATGGTCAAATAATCATTAAGCATCGAGTCAAAGACAGGCAAATGGGTTTGCCTAGTTATTACGCTACGGTAGTTATTTCACAATTAATAACTATCCATTGATACATGTATTCTTATGCTTCAATGTCACTATGCGTGAATATTTATTTTTCATTTCATAAACAAGAGGAAACGTTGCATCTCGAAAGTTCCCGTGCCAAGTTCAGTCTTCTAGAGATTAGCCTGCTGATATTTCAACATCTGGAACTACCCCGAACAGCTCTGATAATGTCCCGAAAATTATCCGAATTCAAAAGTTATCTTCGTGATAAACGTTTCAAATATGTAGACGATCTGACGCGGTCGCTAATGGATTTAAATTGCTCCAAATCTTATTGACATAATCCTGGTTAAATGTAGATGTAGACACATCAGAAATTCATTGCGGTAGGCGGTGACTATGTCCAATAGGTAAGTCGATCCTATGACGATTAACGTGACGTTATATTCAATTACAGCGGGTGTATCTAGTAACTGATTTTAAATTGATTCTCGTGATATACCGGTACCTATCATGAATTAATTAGTGTTGATTTGTTTCTGTATGGATACACGTGGATCGATTACAAGCATTTATCTATTGCAGAAAATGTTTATTGTTTTATCTCATTTTTAAGCAGTGTTGATACTCATTAAAATCGATTAGAGCAAATAATGATTTCATTTATTTTAAAAATGTTAACCACGTCTGTATACATATATTTTGCAAATTCAAATGTATATATTTAATATGTTCTCATCTCCAATACAGAAATGGTATCGTCATTTATGTTAACATAATGCCTTTTTCGTAACTGTTGTTTTGTTGTTGTTGTTTTTTCCACTAAATACGGTAATGAAAATACCTGATCATGATGACATTTTCTTCGTAAATGTATGTTTTAAGACAATGTTTTAATGTAACAGTATTGAATACAAAAGTTTGTCTGTTTGTTTGTCTATTATTTTCACGAAAACGTTTTTTAACTATTTTATTTACAAATGATTACTAATACAAGAAATGATTTGAATGCACACTTTTTTTAATTTGATAATATTGACTTACAACGGGGGCGCACATTGTAACTGGTTTTTAAATAGATGCTATTTTTATGCAAACGTTTTTTTCTACTATTTTGTCTATAAATAATTACACAAACGGGAAATTGATTTTTATGCAAACTTTTTGTATTTAATTAAAACTACCGAGATGGGGCACACATTTACTACATTTAGAGAAAAATCCTTATACAATTCATAAGTTTATGAGTAATTATCAGTTTAATTGATAACATTATAAATCATAAGAAAGGTCTAACGATTAATTAATCCAAAGAGGTTTTGTTCTTTACATGGATATTTGCGTCACGTGGATAACCTGCATACGCATAATTAGACACATGACAAATAACTGTGGTGATAGCCGATGAATTAGCATGAAAATGCGTTTACTCCGTTTAAGATCCCGGAGGGGCCAACATAAAGACATGTGTAAGTTCGGTCCATATGGGTTTGATGAGAACCGCCTCTACTGATACTTCGCAGGCCTCCAATGATATATATGGTCGACACATATCTGTATGCCAAGCTTGGACCAACATCACTTACGGTCTAATAACTGCCTAGTATGATCGGTATCGTATTGGGTCGCGATTGGATATGGTTATAATACCAATATCAGCTTGTGACCCAAATATGTGATCTATTATATAACGTAATTTGGCCTCGTTCACTACCTTAAATATTTATGTTAAAGTGTGCTGGAACTGAATGTTTAATAACACGACTATTAGACTGTTAATAATTCAATGTTATTTCTTGAATTGTCTTCATGTCCATTCTTCCATTGTCTTCAGCTATACCAGAGTGCAGACTCAATGGGGTTTTCAGGGACTTATACACGGGCTGGACAGAATGTCAACACACCGTTGAGAACTTTATTTTTGCAAATATCCCAAGTTATTGAAATACATTTGCAAACATCTTTAGTGCATAAAAGATTGATTTTCTTACAGTTTGTGCTGTAAGAATAAATCCTTGACAACGTCTGAAATCGGTGACACAATTTCACGTTGCGTGAAGCAAAACAGTGTACATGAATGCAGTAAAAATATAATTTTTGAACAAGAACACAAACTTATTAAAAACAGTAATTCACATTGCCATAAACAGTATAAAACTTTGTGTTTTATGCACCATTTGAAATTCTACAGAAAATTTGTTTTAGCGGTGTATACATCCATGAGCATGATGAACGTTTAATTGGGAACCCCACAAAATCACGTCCTGCACCCTTTATACGTCAGGTAATAAAAATGTATTCTACATCTAAATCATGCAGACTTTTCAGCAACTGTGGATATGTCGGAGGTTGTATAAAGTTTATAGTAAGCCACTACTAGTTTCATTAGCGGATTTTTAAATATGTATTGTATCTCGATTTTGTTACAAAGTAGAGGATCAAGAATATACGTGTATTTTTCTGTGAAAGCTGGGCATAATGCATGTGCGTAAAGTGTCGTCCCAGATTAGCCTGTGCAGTCCGCACAGGCTAATCAGGGACGACACTTTCCGGTTAAATGGTATTTTTCGTTTAAAGGAAGTCCCTTTTTACCGAAAATCTATTTTAAGCGGAAAGTGTCGTCCCTGATTAGCCTGTGCAGACTGCACAGGCTAATCTGGGACGACACTTTACGCACATGCATTCTGCCCAGTTTTCTCAGAAAAAGACACGATACGACTAAATCCTTTAAATTGATGATGTATTTTAATCAACTGTCCACATGAACAACTGGTACTTAAACAGTGCTAATTAGTTTGAAAACAGTGATATTATTGTTAGTCCGTGTTCAATGTCAATTGACGGTTCAGGAAATCGCGAAATATTCCGTGAGTTATCTCTACACTCAGACCAACCAGAGGAAAACGGTTGATAGTCGCTGACACCGCTTGAGGCTGGCCCTATGATAGGCGTCATCCGATTAAAAACAAGTAAGTTATAAGGAAGGTGTACCTGTTTGAAAACTCGATCGAATCGAGGCATCGGCGGTCATTTATTCTCAATTTTGACCACGTGATTCCCCGCATTGCGCATATCTATCATCAATACTAAATTATAACTGTGAGGTTTGGGGATATGTCAAAACGGAAAACATTGAGCGCGTCCATAGTAAATTGTGTAAAAGAATATTAAATGTAAAGATATCAACAAACTCATTATCGCTATATGACGAACCGAAGCTGGTCAATATCCCTTGAAATTAGACAGATATGTTAAATACTTTTTGAAATTATTATATTGTAAAGCAGGATAATTATATTTAAAACACATTGTTCAATCACAGAGATTAGAAATTGAACGCAAACATAACACAAACAAATGGCCATCAAAAGTATGGGATATTTTTAAACAAATCGGTTTTAACGATTTATGGCTATTCCCCGAAACTGTGAACTCAAATCAATTTATCCCGTTACTTAAAAACAGATTACGAGACCAGTTTATCACTAACTGGAATATAAGTGTCACGCCATCTAGTTCAATGATTTTATATCAGGAATTAAAATCAGTATTCGGAAGATCGGCTTATCTTGATATTGTTGAAGATAAAAAATAAACATACGTTTATCGTCTCACAAATTATCTATAAAAACGGGTAGACACCATAACATTGTTAGAGATCAACGTAAATGTGTTTTATGCAACCTAAGTGATATCGAGGCTGAATATCACTTTGTTCTTATATGTCCTTACTATGCCGGTGTTAGGAAAACATTAATTCCAAAGTATTCTAAATCTCGCCCAAAAATGTTCAAGTTGATCGAACTACTTAATGGTTCAAAGAAAAAAGGGTTACGAAAACTAGTCATGTTTTTTTAAAGGCTTTGAAATGCGAAAAAATGTATTATATATATATGTAGTATAAATTAAATATTTTTCATAAAGCCAATAAGCCTAGAATAATGTAATACTTGTTGCAATCATTACATAACATTTTTAAATTATGTGATCAGTAAGTATTAAACTCTTTCATGTGACATTCTCACTTAACTTCAGTTGTATTTTATTACTTATAAATCGACCTTTCTTCGAAATGATGTATGTTTTGTATTTAATTGAAACGCACGATGCTATTGTATATGTATACATGTTTATCACGATGACCTGTATATATGTTTAAGTCAAAATAAACTATTCTGTTCTTTTAACTGTCAGTTCGCAGGGGTGTTTTCCATTCGGAGCAGTGATTGGTACAAGCGGTTTTCACCTCGGGGACCCGGGATTAAACCTCGTTCCCGGAAGCAGGTGACTTTAGTTAGTGGTCACCATACCGCAGAGGTGGCAGGCTAAAGCCCACCCCCCCCCCAGCTGGCTGGGAAGATACGATTTTTGTTTTTAAATGAGCCCCTTATAGTTTCAATCCACTTGTGCATTTCCTGTCATATGCCCCTAATTAAGCCATACACAGCTGTCAATTTGTGTGATCAGCCCCCAGGCATGTGTACAGACGATCTAACCTTCGCCAGCTAAACTGCACGCTTCACTGATTGTAAGTGATAAGCTACTTTATTTGATTAGCTATAGGTAAATGTTTACAAATGGCTCATGAATTTTTCGGTAAGTTTCTTTGATGAATTTAAAGGGGCCTTTTCACAGATTTTGGCATGAATGGAAGTTTGTCATTAAATGCGTTATATTGATAAATGTTAACATTGGGTCTAAAAATCTCCAATAAAAAACAAGAATACAATTAAAGACTTAAAAAAATTAAACCTCAATGACACTCGAACCACTGACCCCTGGAGCCATGGAGCAAAAATCTACCGCTCTATCATCATTCGACTATCCGCATAGATAGAACTTGAAATAAAGAGTGTTGTTAAAATGTTATTTTTATAATTTGTAAAAAAAAAGTTTATCAATGACTTTGCCTTATTTGACAGTTTTTGAACCACAAGACTCAACAAGATAATACATAATATGATTACAACCAAGTTTGATAAATATCTACCCATACAAGAGGGTGACTTAGTAGGATATCCAACATGGTTAATTAAGAGGCCCAACCATCTAACACTGTTAACAATTTCTGGATAAAGATTATGTCTCCCACCACTTTAGTGGTGTGAGAGCCATTTGATTTACCCCTGTGTGTTTGTTTGTCTGTCACACTTGATGTCTGAACTAAAGTTCTTGTTTGTTTTACATGCACTTTTATCATGCAAAATGCTGATTAGATAGCATAAAATTGCGTCATTTCAAGCTGCCATTTAAAAAAAAAATCGACGACAGGAGGGGACACCCCTTCCGCACCCTTCCCCCTCCCCCATTCGACAATATGGTTAATTAAGAGGTCCACCCATCTAACACTGTTAACATGTCTGGATAAAGATTATGACTCACACCACTTTAGTGGTGTGAAAGACATTTGATTTATCCCTGTGTGTCTGTTTGTCTGCCACACTTGATGTCTGAACTAAAGTTCTTGTTTGTTTTACATGCACTATTATCATGCAAAATGCTGATAAGATAGCTTGAAATTGCGTCATTTCAAGATGCCATTTCAAAAAAAATTCAACGACAGGAGGGGACACACCTCCCGCACCCTCCCCAGTTCAGCCCCCCTCTTAACATTTTCTGGATACGCCTCTAGGTGGGGTTTCCTCCCGGCCCCCCCCCCACACACAGAGAACTAGACCATACCAACAATGTATACATGTAACTATCAGTTATAAACATAAAGCTACAGCTACAGTAACAAGTTATGATGTATTTTAATCAACTGATTTAATTAATGCGCTGTCTTAGATGTATACCCTTTGCAGATGGGTGAGCGATTTAGTAGAGGAAGGATACATACGCGGTTTTGTAAGTGATGTACCATGAACTACATGATATAGTTATTTTCGGAGATTAATTAATACTGACCCAACAAATAGCTCAGAATAAATGGTCTCAAGCCATAAATCAACAAGTTTAACTTATGTAAATTGGATGCTTTTATTTAGTATTGAATAAACAACCAGAACAACAATAGCTCAATTAATTTTGTTTAGAATGTTTTTTTTAGTGCAAAATAAAACCCACAAGTCCTTTTAACAAAAAAGCTAGTATATTTCTATCTTCAGTTGCATGAGTTGGCAAACCACTGTCTAATGCTTTTCATTGTTTTTAAGCAATTGCACAAATCTGTACCGTTTCTTTTGGGCTCAAAAACTTTTTAGCATCGAATGGTACTGTAATGCACACCGTAAAATTCTATTATCAGTCAAATTTACTATTGCCCAAACGTTGGGCAGATAGGCGGCCGGTCTGAAGCCCGCTTGGTGATGTTGCATGTATTACTTTACGGTCTGTACAGTGTTCTTCCATTTACAAAGCATGTCCTTCACATCTTGTCTCAAATCGGAGCTTAGCCACAGGACGAGAACCGGATAAACAACACAGTTAACTAGATGGAACTCCGTCAGCATTTTTCGCAATACGTTAACGTAGGCATGCTGCGAAAGCGGAAGTCGAGACGCGCATATGCTCATCGTCCACGACGTACTAGACACGATGGATATGAAAAATAGAACGACTGCGGCCTTTCCGGCAATCATCCAGCGGTTTCGTAACGCAGCGGGAGTTGACGGAGATGGCGTCAGCGCCTTGACGCTCAACAGATGTCTACTCGGCACCAATGAATGCGTTTCTTTGCAAACATTGCCTATCCTGGTTCCAACCGTCTGCCGACGCTGAAGAATCGCCGATTTAGTGATGTCTTTCAACGAAGACTCACTACTTGGATTAACAATGTAAGTAAGTTTTTTCATTCTGTGAAAATTTTCATGCGTTTTCGAAAATATGTCTTTTCCGTCGAAAGAGAACTTCGGGGAAATAGCGGGTAAATTCGATTTTGACGTAGGTTTTACTTTCATGCGTTGGCAAATTTTCCTGGCGACCAGCAAGTAAGCGATCGAAGTATTTATGAATAAAATTGTCAACAGTACGATGAAAAGCGTCTCTGTAAAATGCATCGCCATGTTGCCATGAGGCGTACAAACGTAGCCGCTGAGCTGCAATACGTCTAACGTGCACGGTACACAGACGACGACGGAGGCTACAACGACGCCAATGCTGCAGTACTTGGCCCGCGTCGCCGTGATGCATCGCGTCAGCGGCTTGCAGACTTTGATGTAGCGGTCGGCTAAGAAGCGTTGTCATGCACATTCCGGAGACGTATAACGAGTAGCGTTCTATTCTACACAACACGTCGGTCGTCGCCGAGTCCCAGTCTATTGGTAAGAAGATGACAGCTTTTGTAGGGACAAGTACAAACCCCGTCAGGAAATCCACGAAAGCCAACGCCAGAACCAAATAGTCCGTGCTTGTTGTGCGTGACCGCCGCAATTGAGCCACAATAATTGTAAAATTGCCAACCCAAGACGTAAGCGAAATAATGGTTAACAATGTTAAACATCCGTAGAGCGTGGAACACATGGTCTTTCGATTGCGACGAGTTTGAACTGGAATTATACATTTTAAGTCTAGTCTATTGTTAACATCAAAGTCATATTACATTATGAATCTGCAATATTAATATTGTGCTTATATATTAGCTTTGTTACGGCAATCACACAGGGCAGGTTTCTTAATCTTTTCGGATAAAAACATAAGGGCAATAAACTTAAGTGTTTATTCGATCGTCTTTTTTGTTTTTGTTGCGGGTTTGTTTTTTATTATAGCGTTTGCTGCTTTTTCCTCCGAATGTTTTGTCACGTGTAATTCCATTGTACATTCCTATTCATGCTTCTTTATTTATGACTTCTTTATAAGATAATATATAGGCAGTTTCTTGTTATTCCCATGCACTCTTGCATCAAGACCATTTACATCAAGGGAGCGATCATTCGATTGAATTGTGTTTAAGACAAACCATGAGCGAAAGCAAATGTATTGCGACAAACTTCTTGTCCGGCAAAGTAAAAAATTTGCCTTTGCCGTTGTCTATCAACTGCTTTTCTTTTTAATCCAACTGTTACAGGACCACTCTGTCTATGATTGAAAATTTGGTATTTAACTATTAAATCTAGTTCTTGTTTTGATTTTTCCAAACATGAAAGCCTGTAATATGAAATAAGAGTTCCCCAGTTTTCAACAGAGCTGCACGGTGTGCTTGAGTAAAGACCTGTACAACCACAACCATTTATTTTAAAAGAATGTTGCTTAATGCTATCAGTATCTAAAGAATTAAGTTCATTCAAAGAGTTAATGTTTTCATTGAAATCAATATCAGGACTTGAACCACTATCATATGACCCGTCATTATCAACCTATACATTTTCATTATTGTAAAAGTAAAGTTCACCAACTATTTCTAACTCTTCGTGAAAATCTGGGTCTTGATGGCAGGTTAGCTCAGGCGGAACAGTGCTACAACTGGCACATGATAACTGAATGTCTGCCATTGCACAAGATTAATATTTGAAAAAAAACTACATTTTCTGTAAATGTAAACAAACAAATGTCAAAGAAGGTCACGACCGCCATTTGTTTTCATTTTCATTTCCGGTTTGTTAAATTGTCAGGTTTAGCATTAATTTTAAAACATTTAAAATCGTTTAAAGTAAAACATTCTTTCGTCTCAAAAACAAACACTTACCTTTATCGAAACCCAGTAAAATCCACACTGAAACAATACATTTATGACGATTTTCGATATCGAAATATGTATCGTCAATCGTTCAAGTTGTTTTGTTCATTATAAATGGCATACGAATTTAAAAGGGGAATAATCCATATGAAAGAAATTGTTGATAGGTCAAAGGCAACCAATTCATTAAGAATTAACATCGTTTAAACATGGGCCGGTTTACATTATTGTTAATGTAATACTATTCGCGCGAAATTTTGACAAATGAGAGTAAATTAATCAAAATTTCGTCGCAAATTGCTTGACGTCATTTCAAATGAGTTTTTCTCAGTATGACGTTTGCCGAATTAGTACCAAATGTCTCAGAACACGCCACATATAATAAAAGCGGACCGTCATTTGACGACGTTACTGCACCATTACATACTCGTGTATGACGTTGGTTTCGTTTCAGCAAAAACTACCATAACGACCCAAATGTACTCAACTTCATGCGAACAAGTGTTTATTTTCCATAAAAAGCAAGGTTTACTCGTTTGTATTTGTAGGCGGCAGTATACACACGCTCAACAGATTTCAGAACAGAAGTAAGACAGCTAAAATCTCTGAAATGCAATATTCAAACAATGAAATCAGCCTGTATCACGTTTAACGACGTCTTTGTTCGGACACCTCTACGACCAGGAAGCACAAGGTTTATCGCACACGTTAGAGCACGTGCTGTTATTAAGACTAATAATGTTTTAAATCGCGACTCCGGTGCTGCTTGGATGCAATTTTTTTCAATCGACAACGCCCGCGACGCATTTAAAGTTTTCTGATTAATTCACACAAAACATATTTAAGTATGACAAGCGTAAATGCTTACTAGAGACAGGTTGGTAATCTCGTTCTCACCACGACACTTCTCGGTCTCACCGATTAGCACACGCTGCATGCAAGTAGCGTTTAACAAACACGCAACTGATATCTGTATTACTGCAACGTTACCTGGAAAAAAGCATTTCGTGCGTGCTGAGTCAGCTAACAGGGCTGATAAGATTTGGAATATTTTTTGCCAAAGTCTTAATTTCCTGTCGTGTTGTATAAGTAGCTGAGTCATTGTAGTTTTACGTTTATTTGATGACTTTTAGGAAGATTCAAGATAAGTCATATTCTTGTTTTATGAAGAAAACGTTATTTTTACAATGTGTTGATTGAGCAATATTACACGATAGATAATAATTCAATTCTTTAAAAACAAATTTTAATAAAGAATTCTAAATCATGACTTTAATACAAATGACGATGATATGTTAAGTTACGATGGCAACAAATATTAAAAAATAAACCGACGATCAAATCTGAATTTCGATTCGAATATTTAATTTGCATGCAACTGAAATTCAAACCAAAGTATAAGTGAAAAGTCGCAAAGTAATAGTAACGAAAACAGCTGCCATCGATTAACGATGTGATAATTGATACGTGGTTTCTGGGTAGATCGTGATTTTATTTGTCTTACTGAAACTTAGACAAATACAGACTCTAGCATAGATCTAAAAGGAAACAGTAAACCTATTAACTCATACAGACGTTTGCAACACCGTACAGCGAAAGGCTCGCTCGAGTGGTGGTATTGTAATTTATAGTAAATATTATATTTGTAAAGGTGTCACGTGTTAAAATGATATTGACTGTATTGGTTGGCTTAAACTAGATAAGTAATGTTTTAATATAAAATCTTATGTATATCTATGTGTTGTATATATTGCAACTGAAAATCCCCCTGCTCATTCTTTGTATTCTTATGATGTTTTTTATTGTATTGAATTTGATGTAAATTTTTATCAATCCAAAGGAAAAGTATTTCTTACCGGAGACACAAACTCACGAACGGGAAATTATCGAAAATGATAGATTAATGCGAGATATCGATTTTTTTTCTGACCCAGATATTTTGATTTTGTTTCTGACCCAGATATTCAAACCCTAATCACACGATCAAATATTGACCTTGTTACGAACCGATTCGGAGACTACCTATTAAAGATGTACACACCTACCAATATTCGGTATCGTGAATGGGCGGTTACATAACCATAACCTAGGTAGGATAACGTACGGAATACCGTAAGTGCCATCGTACTTACACATTAAAAATCCAGAGGACTACAATGCGATAGTGCAATAGTACGATGGCGACAATGCGATAGTACGATGGCGACAATAGAAAAGAACGATGGCGACAATGCGACAACGCGATCGTACGATGGCGACAATGCGATAGTCATATCGTACTGTCGCCATCGTATTGTCGCCATCGTACTATCGCGTAATCGTACTGTCGTCATCGTATTATCGCATTGTCGCCATCGTACTATCTTACTGTCGCCATCGTATTGTCGCACTGTCGCATTGTCGTCATCGTACTGTCGCATTGTCGCCATCGTACTATCGCACTGTCGTCATCGTATTATCGCACTATCGCATTGTCGCACTGTCGCCATCGTACTATCGCATTGTCGACTATCGCCTTCCGGTACGCAAATAATTCTTATTGCATAATCAAAATAGATGACTTTATAAAGATGTACTTTGATAGAGGTTACAGTTATAATGAAATCAAAATCTTATTAAGTTATAGAATGGTATTGATGTTAAGTATTTTTAAAAGAGGCTCCATCTTGGAAAATATATTATGTGAGCATGTGTACCGGAAGGTGATAAACGACAATACGACAGTAAGATGACGACAATGCGGCAGTGCGATAATAAGATGGCGACAGTGCGATAGTACGATGGCGACAATGCGATAATACGATGACGACAGTACGATTACGCGATAGTACGATGGCGACAATACAATGGCGACAGTACGATATGACTATCGCATTGTCGCCATCGTACGATCGCGTTGTCGCATTGTCGCCATCGTACTATCGCATTGTCGCCATCGTAATATCGCATTGTCGCCATCGTACTGTCGCATTGTCGCCATCGTACTATCGCATTGTCGCCCTCTAGATTTTAATGTGTAACCACAATAGCCCTAAAGGTATTCCGATCAAAATAAATATAAACTATACTGTTGTTATATCGACTACCGGAAGGCATATGTCGTCATCAATCGCAGTCAATTATAGAGCAAAATAATAAATGTGGGCATCGACGGTGAACTTTTAACACATATTCGATCATTGTACGATGAAGTAACCTAACAATTCAAGTACATGGGTAGTTTATCAGACAGGGAGGGGGGGGGGGATACAGTTGCCCATATTGTTCTTTCTTTTTATTAACGACATCGAATTTGATTGGAAAAATGGAATAAATGCTGGGATCACACTAGCTCAAATATCGATATGTCTTTTATTATTCGCTGGCGACGCGGCTTTATTGTCCGAAACCCAGGAGGGTCTTCAAGAATCATAAAACAATTTAGAAACTTACTGAGATAAGTGGAATTTAACGGTTAACTTTAAACAAACTAAGGTCATAGTATTCTGAAGATGAGGAACAATCAGTAAAACATTAAAATGGACATATAAAGGTCAAGAACTAGAAATTGTTTACAATTTTAATTACCTGGCAATTGTCATGTCAAGCGGTGGATCATTTGTGCCCGCAACAAATACACTGTATGCGAGGAATCACGTGGTCAGAAATGAGAAAACAATGACCGCCGATGCCTCGATTCGATGGAGAAATCGAGTTTTCAAACAGGTACATCTTCCTTATCACTAAGTTGTTTGTAATCGGATGACGCCTATCAAAGGGCCAGCCGGAAGCGGTTTCAGCGACTATCAACCGTTTTCTTCTGGTTGGTCTGAGTGTGGAGATTATTCATGAAATATTTCGCAATATCCTGAACCGTCAACTGAAATTGAAAACGAACTAACAATAGTATCACTGTTTTCAAACTTATTAGCACTGTTTAAGTACCAGTAGTTGATGTGGACGCATTTTGGTTGAAAAAAAATGGATAAATCGATTGCTCATAGCGTTATTTTTAAGGTAAAATTGAGTTTCGATTGGTTTTGACGATTGATATTTAGCACGCACCTGGCCCTTATACACGGACAACTTCTTGAACAACCTGATATTGAGTACGCACATGTCAAGGAATACCGTTTTCTCCGCCCAATAAGTTAAAAACAACCTCGCATTGGCATGTTCAGGAACATGTAGCGATACATATCTAATGTAAAGGCACTGTCAATGTTAGTTTCGTGTACGAAATTTACTATCTGGATCATCAAAATGTTATTGTCAATAGGAATTTTGTTGCTAGCCTGTTTCGGTGTAGCTGCTTTATGTTATGGCTTGCGAGTAATTGAACATGTAGTTTTCATCCAGACAGTTTTATTAATATTTTAAGTGCACGTTCAATTGTTTTCAAGAACAATTCCTCATGTTAAATGGACAAGTACATACAAAGACAGGCTAATATTTTACCCGATTACTATACAGTTTGTGACCAGAACATGAAGTATGAATATGATTTGGCATTGGGAATGTATTTAAACAACTTGTAAATGCATTTAATTTCCTACAGATTGTGAACTGTGTTTTAAGCTTTCAGAGATCAATTCATCAAGTATTTTTGTAAAAAAGTATATATTTTTCCGTGTGAATATACTTAACACAATTGATTATGTACATTAGTAGCATTTTTCGTCCCAGATACGTATTGTTCTCAAAACAATTGAACATTCACTTAAATGACAATATCCTGAAGGGATAACGCCATGAGCAATAGATTTATCCATTTTTTGTCAACGAAAATGCGTCCACATGAACAACTGGTACTTAAACAGTGCTAATTAGTTTGAAAACAGTGATATTATTGTTAGTCCGTGTTCAATGTCAATTGACGGTTCAGGAAATCGCGAAATATTCCGTGAGTTATCTCTACACTCAGACCAACCAGAGGAAAACGGTTGATAGTCGCTGACACCGCTTGAGGCTGGCCCTATGATAGGCGTCATCCGATTAAAAACAAGTAAGTTATAAGGAAGGTGTACCTGTTTGAAAACTCGATCGAATCGAGGCATCGGCGGTCATTTATTCTCAATTTTGACCACGTGATTCCCCGCATTGCGCATATCTATCATCAATACTAAATTATAACTGTGAGGTTTGGGGATATGTCAAAACGGAAAACATTGAGCGCGTCCATAGTAAATTGTGTAAAAGAATATTAAATGTAAAGATATCAACAAACTCATTATCGCTATATGACGAACCGAAGCTGGTCAATATCCCTTGAAATTAGACAGATATGTTAAATACTTTTTGAAATTATTATATTGTAAAGCAGGATAATTATATTTAAAACACATTGTTCAATCACAGAGATTAGAAATTGAACGCAAACATAACACAAACAAATGGCCATCAAAAGTATGGGATATTTTTTAACAAATCGGTTTTAACGATTTATGGCTATTCCCCGAAACTGTGAACTCAAATCAATTTATCCCGTTACTTAAAAACAGATTACGAGACCAGTTTATCACTAACTGGAATATAAGTGTCACGCCATCTAGTTCAATGATTTTATATCAGGAATTAAAATCAGTATTCGGAAGATCGGCTTATCTTGATATTGAAGATAAAAAATAAACATACGTTTATCGTCTCACAAATTATCTATAAAAACGGGTAGACACCATAACATTGTTAGAGATCAACGTAAATGTGTTTTATGCAACCTAAGTGATATCGAGGCTGAATATCACTTTGTTCTTATATGTCCTTACTATGCCGGTGTTAGGAAAACATTAATTCCAAAGTATTCTAAATCTCGCCCAAAAATGTTCAAGTTGATCGAACTACTTAATGGTTCAAAGAAAAAAGGGTTACGAAAACTAGTCATGTTTTTTTAAAGGCTTTGAAATGCGAAAAAATGTATTATATATATATGTAGTATAAATTAAATATTTTTCATAAAGCCAATAAGCCTAGAATAATGTAATACTTGTTGCAATCATTACATAACATTTTTAAATTATGTGATCAGTAAGTATTAAACTCTTTCATGTGACATTCTCACTTAACTTCAGTTGTATTTTATTACTTATAAATCGACCTTTCTTCGAAATGATGTATGTTTTGTATTTAATTGAAACGCACGATGCTATTGTATATGTATACATGTTTATCACGATGACCTGTATATATGTTTAAGTCAAAATAAACTATTCTGTTCTTTTAACTGT
This sequence comes from Dreissena polymorpha, assembly GCF_020536995.1. Taxonomy (NCBI): domain Eukaryota; kingdom Metazoa; phylum Mollusca; class Bivalvia; order Myida; family Dreissenidae; genus Dreissena; species Dreissena polymorpha. The sequence continues at coordinate 70,520,294 of NC_068355.1, read as the reverse complement.
CAGTTCGCAGGGGTGTTTTCCATTCGGAGCAGTGATTGGTACAAGCGGTTTTCACCTCGGGGACCCGGGATTAAACCTCGTTCCCGGAAGCAGGTGACTTTAGTTAGTGGTCACCATACCGCAGAGGTGGCAGGCTAAAGCCCACCCCCCCCCCCCCAGCTGGCTGGGAAGATACGATTTTTGTTTTTAAATGAGCCCCTTATAGTTTCAATCCACTTGTGCATTTCCTGTCATATGCCCCTAATTAAGCCATACACAGCTGTCAATTTGTGTGATCAGCCCCCAGGCATGTGTACAGACGATCTAACCTTCGCCAGCTAAACTGCACGCTTCACTGATTGTAAGTGATAAGCTACTTTATTTGATTAGCTATAGGTAAATGTTTACAAATGGCTCATGAATTTTTCGGTAAGTTTCTTTGATGAATTTAAAGGGGCCTTTTCACAGATTTTGGCATGAATGGAAGTTTGTCATTAAATGCGTTATATTGATAAATGTTAACATTGGGTCTAAAAATCTCCAATAAAAAACAAGAATACAATTAAAGACTTAAAAAAATTAAACCTCAATGACACTCGAACCACTGACCCCTGGAGCCATGGAGCAAAAATCTACCGCTCTATCATCATTCGACTATCCGCATAGATAGAACTTGAAATAAAGAGTGTTGTTAAAATGTTATTTTTATAATTTGTAAAAAAAAAGTTTATCAATGACTTTGCCTTATTTGACAGTTTTTGAACCACAAGACTCAACAAGATAATACATAATATGATTACAACCAAGTTTGATAAATATCTACCCATACAAGAGGGTGACTTAGTAGGATATCCAACATGGTTAATTAAGAGGCCCAACCATCTAACACTGTTAACAATTTCTGGATAAAGATTATGTCTCCCACCACTTTAGTGGTGTGAGAGCCATTTGATTTACCCCTGTGTGTTTGTTTGTCTGTCACACTTGATGTCTGAACTAAAGTTCTTGTTTGTTTTACATGCACTTTTATCATGCAAAATGCTGATTAGATAGCATAAAATTGCGTCATTTCAAGCTGCCATTTAAAAAAAAAATCGACGACAGGAGGGGACACCCCTTCCGCACCCTTCCCCCTCCCCCATTCGACAATATGGTTAATTAAGAGGTCCACCCATCTAACACTGTTAACATGTCTGGATAAAGATTATGACTCACACCACTTTAGTGGTGTGAAAGACATTTGATTTATCCCTGTGTGTCTGTTTGTCTGCCACACTTGATGTCTGAACTAAAGTTCTTGTTTGTTTTACATGCACTATTATCATGCAAAATGCTGATAAGATAGCTTGAAATTGCGTCATTTCAAGATGCCATTTCAAAAAAAATTCAACAACAGGAGGGGACACACCTCCCGCACCCTCCCCAGTTCAGCCCCCCTCTTAACATTTTCTGAATACGCCTCTAGGTGGGGTTTCCTCCCGGCCCCCCCCCCCCACACACACAGAGAACTAGACCATACCAACAATGTATACATGTAACTATCAGTTATAAACATAAAGCTACAGCTACAGTAACAAGTTAAACTTTCGTGAGTTCAATAAGTGCATTTTATATGACTGCTGTGGCAAACTCAGGGTCCGCACATAATGTATCCTCAAGCGCGGACGGACCTCATAAGCTTTGAAATACAAACACACACACACGAGCAAACGCACGGACACACGCACGCACAAATTAACTCACACACGAACGCATGACTCTCCTCACCTCACCTCACCTCGCCACACACACTGGTGTTTATGTACCAAGTGTACTACATTGTATATTGTCTTAGATAACTCACATTTTATTTACGTGTCAGCGTCTCGCCATGAACACAACAACAGAGGCTACCCAAACCGGCTATATGGAACGCCATTACTGACTTCATATGACTGTTGTCGTTGTTTGCAGTACATTAATCATTATTTTCAGTGGAATATACATTACGCTTTGTGCAATTTTCTTTACGTTCGGTACATTCGTCATTGTATGCAGTAGTTAAAGCATTACGCGAAGTAGTAACAACATTATCTTCTGTCCAACCTTCTTGACGTTCTGTACATTCAACATTATGTGTAGTAGTTTTATCATTAAGCGCTGTGCAAACGTCTTTACGTTCGGTACATTCGTCATAACGTGCAGCAGTTACTACATTATGTGCAGTAGTAACAACATTACGTGCTGTGCAAACTTCTTTCCGTTCGGTACAGTCATCATTATGTGTAGTAGTATTATCATTATGCGCTGCAAACGTCTTTACGTTCAGAACATTTGTCATTACGTGCAGCAGTTACATCATTATGTGCAGTGGTAACAACATTACGTGCTGTGCAAACTTCTTTCCGTTCGGTACATTTATCATTATGTGTAGTAGTATTATCATAATGCGCTGTGCAAACGTCTTTACGTTCAGTACATTCGTCATTACGTGCTGTGCAAACTTCTTTCCGTTCGATATATCGTCATGACTCATTATGTGTAGTAGTTTTATCATTATGCGCTGTGCAAACGTCTTTACGTTCGGTACATTCGTCATTACGTGCAGCAGTTTCATCATTTAGTGCAGTAGTAACAACATTACGTGCTGTGCAAACTTCTTTCCGTTCGGTACATTCGTCACGAATGTACCGAACGTAAAGACGTTTGCACAGCGCATAATGATAAAACTACTACACATAATGTTGAATGCAATGGACTTGTTCACATACTGTCAAAAGACTCATTTCAACATGTTGGAAAAGATTCAAGAAATAAAAGAACAATCAATCCGGATGCCAGCTCGCACTTGAGAAACAGACTTTTAATGAAAACCGAGATTCTTTGATAAATTACGTAACATCATTCGGCATTCATGAAACTATAAACCGTTTTTCATTTGTATTTATTGTTTATTTGTAAAACTAACAGCTTGTAATGCTTCGCTTTATTAAATACATCGTTCTGTTCTGTTGCCTCTTACAAAAGCGGTCACGTTAAAATACACGTGAGACTCACAGCTCCTTTCCAATAATTATTGTAATTTAATACCCCGCTGCATGTGTCGGGTGTATGGAGACACGACCGGTCGGTCTGATGTGTCCAGCAAGCGGATCAGTTGCTTGTATGCATTCATAAATAACTTGAACATGATTGACCGCATTTTGACGATCTTTTGAATACACTTTAGTCTGTCAATATGAAGACGGTCTCCGCGTGTATGTGTGTGAAGTTTTAACGCTTAGAAATATAATAAAATTAACGCTGTATAGGTGAGATTGCACATTAAAATGTATTTACCAACACATGTATAACGTATAGCCACACAAAATGTTAAAACTCGTTGGGATCACAGTGTCAAGTGTAGTTTCAAACGTGCAAAACGCCCGAAAACCTGCAGACATTCATAACGTACCGAAAGAGATTATACTGAATCAATTGTTCCGTTTAACAGGACAAACAGTAAAAGTACCCAACCTTAAACATCAAACTGAGCCTCTATAGGATAGGATCCTGTAATGTGACTGTAGAGATTTTGGTTAAAAAACGCTACTCTTTATGGTCTGAAAATACAGTACATATTATTATTATTATTATTATTATTATTATTATTATTATTATTATTATTATTATTATTATTATTATTTTTATAATTGAAACTACAGTACCATAATGATCCCAAACTACACCATCAATAACAAGCCAAATCTTCACTACACATCGCAAACTACATGACACAATATGATCCCAAACTACACGTCACAATATGATCCCAAACTACACGACACAATATGATCCCAAACTACACGACACAATATGATAACAAACAACAAGACCCAAATGTGATCCCAAACTACAAGACACATTATGATAACAAACTACACGACCCATTATGAGCCCAAACTACACGACACATTATGATCCCAAACTACACAATACAATATGATCCCAAACAACACGACATATTATGATAACAAACTGCACGAAACAATAATGATCCCAAACTACACGACACATGATCCAAAACTACACAACACAATATGATCCCAAACTACACGAAACAATATAATCCCAAACTACAAGACACAATATGATCCCAAACTACACTACACAATATGATCCCAAACAACACGACACAATATGATCCCAAACTACACGACACATTATCATCCCAAACTACACAACACAATAATGAAGCCAATCTACACGACACATTATGATCCCAAACAACACGACATAATTTGATCCCAAACTACACGACACATTATGATGCCAAACTACACGATGCAATAATGATCCCAAACTTCACGACACAATATGATCCCAAACCACACGACAATATATGATCCAGAACAACACGACACACTATGATCCCAAACTACACGACACATTATGATAACAAACAACATGACACAATATGATCCCATCTACACGACACAATATGATCCCAGACTCAACGACACATTATGATAACAAACTACAAGACACATTATGATCCCAAACTACACAACACAATATGATCTAAAACTACACGAAACATTATGATCCCAAACTAAATGACACAATATGATCACAAACTACACGACACATTATGATAACAAACTACACGAAACAAAAATGATCCCAAACTACACGACACATGATCCCAAACTACATGACACAATATGATCCCAAACTACATGACACAATATGATCCCAAACTACAAGACACAATATGATCCCAAACAAAACTACACAATATGATCCGAAACTACACGACACAATATGATCCCAAACTACACGACACATTATGATCCCAAACTACACGAGACAATAATGACGCCAAACTACACTACACATTATGATCCAAACTACAAGACATAATTTGATCCTAAACTATACGACACAATATGATCCCAAACAAAACGACAAAATATGATCCAGAACAACACGACACACTATGATCCCAAACTACACGACACATTATGATAACAAATTACACGACATATTAATGATACCAAACTACACGACAAAGTATGATCCCAATCTACACGACACATTACGATCCCAAACTACACTTCACATTATGGTCCCAAACTACTCGACGCAATAATAATCCCAAACTACACGACACAATATGATCCCAAACCACACGACAAAATATGATCCAGAACAACACGACACACTATGATCCCAAACTACACGACACATTAGGATAACAAACTACACGACACAATAATGATCCCAAACTACAGGACACATTATGATCCCAAACAACACGACACAATATGATCCAAAACTACACGACACAATATGATCCCAGACTCAACGACTCATTATGATAACAAACTACAAGATACATTTTGATCCAAAACTACACAACACAATATGATCTCAAACTACACGACACATTATGATCCCAAACTAAACGACATAATGTGATCACAAACTACACGACATATTATGATAACAAACTACACGAAACAAAAATGATCCCAAACTACACGACACATGATCCCAAACTACACGACACAATATGATACCAAACTACACGACACAATATGATTCCAAACTACAAGACACAATATGATCCCAAACTAAACTACACAATATGATCCCAAACTACACGAGACAAGATGATCCCAAACTACACGACACATTATGATCCCAAACTACACGAGACAATAATGATGCCAATCTACACGACACATTATGATCCCAAACTACACGACACAATTTGATCCCAAACTACACGAGACAATATGATCCCAAACCAAACTAGAAATGGCGCGACAGAGACCGACGCGTATCCCCACGCCGCATGTTTGACCCAGGGGTGCCCCAGGGTTGGTAAGGGGCCATGCATAGTTGAGATTGACCGTATTGTCATAAGAGAAGTTAAGTATAAATAAGAAGTGAATCAGTGTAGAAATGAAGAAGTTAAGTAAAAGGCAATTTTGGGTGGGTGTGGCCTATGTGGGCGGGGCAACCCAGGGTTGGTATTGGGGCTATGCATATTTGTGATTGGCCGTATTGTCATAAGAATAGTTCAGTATCAATTATAAATGAATCGGTGTAGAAATGAAGAAATTAAAGTAAAAGGCAATTTTGTGTGGGCGTGGCCTATTTGAGCGGGGCGCCCCAGGGTTGGTAATTGTGTCATGCATAGTTGAGATTGACCGTATTGTCATAAGAGAAGTTCAGTATCAATTAGAAGTGAATCGGTGAAGAAATGAAGAAGTTATAGTAAAAGGCAATTTTGGATGGGTGTGGCCTATGTGGGTGGGGCGCCTCAGGGTTGGTAATGGGGCTATGCATGGTTGAGATTGACCGTATTGTCATGCATAGTTGAGATTTACCGTATTGTCATAAGAGAATTTCAGTATCAATTTGCTCTTGAAGTGAAGCGGTGTAGAAATGAATAAATTATAGTAAAAGGCAATTTTGGGTAGGTGTGGTCTATGTGGGCGGGGCGCCCCAGGGTTGGTTATGGGGCCATGCATAGTTGAGATTGACCGTATTGTCATAAGAGAGGTTCACTATCAATTTGAAGTAACTCGGTGCAGAAATGAAGAAGTTAATGTAAAATAACATAAAACATTAGTGAAAATCTCTGACCCGGCCCCGCCCCAACCCCCATAACTTTTGACCCAGGGGTCAGATCAAAATTTCAAATAGTGCAGGGTCGCATATAATTATGCTCATAGCTACCATGTGTGTAAGTTTCAAGGTTCTAGTGCTTATAGTGTAGGAGGAGATATTGGCCAGGACGGACAGACAGACGGACAGACAGACGGACAGACGGACGGCGGAGATAACCACAATATCCCCATGCTTTTCAAAAAGCGTCGGGATAACGACAAAATATGATCAAGAACAACACGACACACTATGATCCCAAACTACACGACACATAATGATAACAAACTACACGACACAATAATGGTCCCAAACTACACGACAAAGTATGATCCCAATCTACACGACACATTACGATCCCAAACTACACTTCACATTATGATCCCAAACTGCACGACACAATTATAATCCCAAACTACACGACATAATTATGATCCCAAACTACACGACATATTATGATCCCGAACTTCACGACACAATTATGATCCCAAACTACACGACACATTATGATCCCAAACTAAACTTCACAATATGATCCCAAACTACACTTCACATGATGATACACAAACTACACGATGCCTTATTATAATAAACTACACTGCGCATTACGATAACAAACAACGTTAAACAGTATGATAACAAACTACACTACACATTACGATAAGAAACTACACTGCACATTATGGAAACACGCAATAATGCACATTATGATAAAAAACAGCACTACGTAGTATAATGACAAACTACACATCACGTTATAATAACGAACTACACTACACATTATGATAACAAACTACACTATAAATTATGATCACATTATGCACTAAACAATATAAATTAAACTACATGACACATCATGACCCCAACCTTCACGACACAATATGATCCCAACCTACACGACACAATTATGATCCCAAACTACACCACCCATTATAATCCCAATCTACAAGACACAATTATGATCCCAAACTACACGACATAAACTTATCTACAACTACATAACACAATTATGATCCCAAACGACACTGCACATTATGATATCAAACTACTCTACACATTATGATAACAAACTACACGGCACATCATGATAAAAATACTACACTACAAATAATGATCCGAAAATAGTACGTCTCACAGGAGACCACACATAATGGCCTGAAACTCCACTATGTATTATGGTCCGAAACTGCTCTCTGTTTTATGGTCCGAAACTGCACTATGTATTATGACCCAAAACTGGACTATGTATTATGGCCCCAAACTGCACTATGTATAAGGGTCCGAAACTGCACTATGCATTATGTCCGAAACTGCACTATGTATTATGTCCGAAACTGCACAATGTATTATGTTCGAAATTTAAAAATGTATTAGGGTCCGAAACTGCACTATGTATTGGGGCCCGAAACTTCACAATGTATAAGGGTCCGAAACTGCACTATGTATTGGGGTCCGAAACTGCACTATGTATAAGGGTCCGAAAATGCACTATGTGTTATGGCCGAAACTGCACTACATATTAGGGTCCAAACTGCACTCTGTATTATGGCATCAAACTGCACTATGTATTAGGGTCAGAAACTGAAGTTTGTATTTTGGCCAAAAACTCAACTATGTATTATGGCCGAAACTGCACTATGTATTGTGGCCGAAACTGCACTATGTTTTATGGCCGAAACTGCACTATGTATCATTGCCCGAAATTGCATCATGTATTATGACCCGAAACTGCACTATGTATTAGGGTCCGAAACTACATTACGAATTATGACCCGAAACTGCAAAATGTATAAGGGTCCGAAACTGCACAACATATTAGGGTCCGAATCTGCACTATGTATAAGGGTCCGAAACTGCAATACATATTAGGGTCCGAAACTGCACTATGTATTAGGGTCCAAAACTGCACAATGTATTGGGGTTCGAAACTGCGCTACATATTAGGGTCCGAAACTTCACTATGTATTGGGGTCCGAAACTGCACTACACAATATGGTCTGAAAGTTCACATAACATTATGGTCCATAACTACAATCACTACGCATTAAGACATGAAATTACACAACGAAGCATGATCAGAAACTTCACCACGTTTTATGATCCAATAACGGCATGCATCAAGATTTCAAACTTATACGGGCAGTATGCAATGCATTATGATTCTACGCCACTCATAATGATAAAAAAACTACTTCAAGCATTTAAGGGACCGTCAAAAAAGACGACGAAGGAAAGAAAAGTTGTAAAATACCGTGTTTTTTTTTTACAGTTATTGGTTTATATTGATTATAATATCACGACTGGTATATTACATTACTTGAAAAAAAGGTGTTACGTTTTCATATTTTCAGTATATTTGGTTATACATTTTACTACGTCTACCAGGTAACTACCAATTAACTATAAACAACGCCAGTAGATTGATCATCATCGTCACGTGGTTAACCCAGGATTGCAAATTGTGCATGCGTAGTGAATTGTATATATTTTATATACATAATGATCAATCTACTTGCGATATTTATGTGGTGTATATCGTTATGTCACCTATTTTCGCGATGTATTTTCGATTTCACATCGCGAAATTTTATTACTGTATATACTGAAAATATGAACTTTTTTCAAGTAATGTAATATACCAGTCGTGATATTATAATCAATATCAACTAATAATTGTAAAAAATACGGTATTTTAGAACTTTTATTATTTCGTCATTGGTGGTTGACGGTCTCTTTAAGAGCCGAGACTACCGTACGCTACGCATTAAGATTAAAAGAAAGTATACATCACACATGACATGACATGAGGATGCCCCATAAACCATCCTTTTTTAACATCATCCATTAGGCTGATTTAAAAGTTAAAACGAAATAAGCTGGAATTCTAAAATGTAGTATATAAAAACAAAGTTGTGCCAACATGTTCATATATAATAAAAATAATTGCATAGTAAACAAGCAAATTCGTTGAATTGATATTCCCCGCCAATATGCTTCTGGACACAAAAGTGTTATATTTGACACTCAAAAAAGCATTTTTTTTCAAGATACAAAGGGCCATAACTCCGTTATGATCGGATGGTGTAAAATGCCATTTGGCGTGCATCATCCTCTGATTCATATATATACTCATACCAAGTTTCAATGAAATCCCCCAAAGCATTTCCAAGATATAGCTCCAGACAAACAAAAAAGCAAGATACAAAGGGTTATAACTCCGTTATTTACACATAGTGTACAACGCCATTTTGCTAGCATCATCCTCTTATCCATATATATACTCATATCAAGTTTCAATGAAATCCGCCAAAGCACTTCCAAGATATAGCTCCGGACGGGCGGAAAGACGGACGGACGGAAGGACGGAAAGACGGACGGACGGACAACGCCAAAACAATATCCCTCCGCCTATGGCGACGGATAATAACATATCATTATACAGCACCAACTGCTTCAAAAAGTACGAGTCTTCTTCGCTGATATAACTTTCTACAAAAATCGGCTTGCCTCAATGTAAACTACGGTGGCATAGAGGTGACATTCACTCCTCTTTTTTTTAAATTGCAATCCTCTTTTTTCTATCTCGTGGCCACGACTTAGTAACTCGTGGCCACGATTTAGCTATGTCGTGGCCACGAGATAGAAAAAAGAGGAGGGCAAAACTAAATAAAAGAGAAGTGCAATTAAAAAAAGAGCGGTGCAGTAAATAAAGGAAGGGTGCATTAAACAAAAGAGGAGAGAATTTCGAGATCTCGAGATCCCGACTTATATTAGCTAACTCGTGGCCAAGAGTAAGTCAGCCAATCAAATACTATCTTGTTCCCTTAAATTAATCAGCCAATTAAAACGTCCCACAAGCAAGGCTCTGATATAACATAACATACTCATATTAGTACTACTATTACTACTACTACTTCTACTACTACTACTACTACTACTACTACTACTACTACTACTACTACTACTACTACTACTACTACTACTACTACTACTACTACTACTACTACTACTACTACTACTACCACCACTACTACTACTTCTATTACTACTATCGCTACTGCTGTTCGTGCTCCTCTCCTCCTCCTCCTACTACTACTGCTACTGCCGCTGTTGCTAGTAGTAGTAGTAGTAGTAGTAGTAGTAGTAGTAGTAGTAGTAGTAGTAGTAGTAGTAGTAGTAGTAGTAGTAGTAGTAGAAGTAGTAGTAGTAGTAGTAGTAGTAGTAGTAGTAGTAGTAGTAGTAGTAGTAGTAGTAGTAGTAGTAGTCGTCGTAGTAGTAGTAGTTGTAGTCGTCGTCGTCCGTCGGTCATGGTCCGGTCGTCAGTCGGTCGGTCGTCCGTCGGTCGTCCATCGGTCGTCCATCGTCCGTCCTCCGGTCGTGGTCCGTCGGTCGTCCGTCGGTAGGTCGTCCGTCGTCGTCGAAGTGGTAGTCGTAGTAGTAGTAGCAAAAGTAGTTGTAGTAGTAGAAGTAGTCGTAGGAGTAGGAGTAGTAGTAGTAGTAGTAGTAGTAGTAGTAGTATTAGTAGTAGTAGTAGTAGTAGTTGTAGTAGTAGTAGTAGTAAAAGTAGTAGAAGTAGTAGCAGTAGTAGTAGTAGTAGTAGTAGTAGTAGTAGTAGTAGTAGTAGTAGTAGTAGTAGTAGTAGTAGTAGTAGTAGTAGCAGCAGCAGCAGCAGCAGCAGTAGCAGTAGTAGTAGTAGTAGTAGAAGTAGTAGTAGTAGTAGTAGTAGTAGTAGTAGTAGTAATTTATAATAGTAGTAGTAGTAGTAGTAGTAGTAGTAGTAGTAGTAATAGTAGTAGTAGTAGTAGAAGTAGTAGTAGTAGTAGTAGTAGTAGTAGTAGTAGTGGAAGTAGTAATAATAGTAGTAGTAGTAGTAGTAGTAGTAGTAGTAGTAGTAGTAGTAGTAGTAGTAGTAGTAGTAGTAGTAGTAGTAGTAGCAGCAGCAGTAACAACAACAGTAGCAGCAGAAGTATTAGTAGAAATAGTAGTGCTAATAGTAGTTTGTTATGTTATATCAGAGCCTTGCCTTTAGGACGTTTTCATTGGCTCATTAATTTGAGGGAACAAGATAGTATTTGATTGGCTGACTAACTCGTGGCCATGAGTTACCTAAGTCGGGATCCCGAGATCTCGAAATTCTCTCCTCTTTTGTTTAATGCACCCTTCCTGTATTTACTGCACCGCTCTTTTTTTAAATTGCACTCCTCTTTTATTTAGTTTTGCACTCCTCTTTTTTCTAACTCGTGGCCACGAGTTACTAAGTCGTGGCCACGAGATAAAAAAAAAAGACGAGTGCAATTTAAAAAAAGAGGAGTGAATGTCACCTCTATGCCACCGTAGTAAACCCAGGACTATTGGGTTTTATAAAAACGGTGAACCGGTATAGCGTGTCACCACATGAGAAAGTGCATTTGAAAAGTTTGTATATGTCCATTTTACTGCTGATATAAATACAGCGTTTTAATCAAAGATTAAGATGTAAATTAGTGGACCAGAAAGACAAACAAAAGATTATCACATGCACTGATCTTTCTTTTGTCGAAATTCGCGCATGAATTGGTTACGGTCGGTCGGTCATACCAAAGACCTATAGAATACATACCTTGTTAATCCGACCTTGTACAGTCATAACAATGTGGCTTAAATACCCCGGTCACGTTGAAACGCACGAGGGCCTTACTAATGCCGTTCTATTTGTTGTTCCTATTGAATACCCTGCAGCAGGTTTTGCGTGTATACAAACATCGAGCAGAGGTGCAAAGCACGTTGATCAGTTGCGGTTATAAAATCTTACTGATTTAATTGCTATTTGCCAACATTATTGGGGTTTTTAACATTTGATTGCCTAGTCTGCAACTATGAAGACGGTGTCAGAGGACAATGTGCTGTCTGTGTTCGGTTTGAGTTTGAACTTAAAAGGATGTGATATTCTTAAGAAAATTCAATTTTCCGCATGCAGCGGGGATCTATTGGCTGTGATGGGGGAATCGGGTACGTGTGATCACATTTCATACTTGGAAGAAGCGATTTGGAATATAAGTGAATTAACGCTGCTTAGTTGAGATTCCAGATAAAATACTTCCGTCATTACTTTTAAGTTTTTCGGACATTTAAAAATAATGAAACAAATTCGTGTCTGAAAATTTAGTTACGAAAAATATATATATAAAATACAGGTGTCCGAAAATTTAGAAACAAAAATGAAGGTGTTCGAAAATTATAATTATATTAAATTAAAGTCGAAAAATATCAATGTTCACTAATTTTCTTGTTACTTACCCTTTTTCTGCTTTTAATAATAAATTTAACTGTGCTTACTCTTGCCTGAAATTATATATAACAAAAAACAATATTCTGCTTCCTTATTTAGACGACACTGTTTCATATGCGGTTAAGTGAATCCATTATTTTCTACCGGTATACATATTTATTTACCCAGTTACGCAAATGGAATGGTGCCATCAGGCATGCATCTGCCAGGCTTTATAACCTTATTCCGGTTGTAAAATTTATGATCGAAATGTCACAAAATACGCGAAACCAGGGCCGAAGTCTGTAGAAAAGCGCGGTAAAATATACTGTACGGAAATTAAGAGACATTAACTCGGACGAAATCCGTATATCCGAAAATTAAGTCACGATAGAAATTTATTTTTGCTAAAAAAGAGGGTGTCGGAAAACTTAGAGTGCCCGAAAACTTAGAGTAATTACAATTTGTATGTGTGCCTTTTTTTCAAGCTGATCCCACACAAATCTTATTTGTTTATGGCTTATATATTAATATGAGAATGAACCAACAAGGAAGGTAACTCGTGACGTCACAAATCCAATCTTCACGCAGAGATGTAATTCTTTGCTCTTACATTCAATCTCTGCCTTCACAAGCAATCCTACTATATTTGGTAGGATTTTATTTTTTCTTAAAGTTTTATAATATGAAAAGAAGTATCATTTTCTTTTATATTTTGTAAATGGTTTTAATTAAAAAAAAAATCACCTTAATTAAAAAAGTAAAAATAACAACGGTTAAATTATTAACAACGTGGCTAGGCTCTTCACGTGGTTGGCAATGAAGGCAGTGATTTGCTCCAGCTGTGCTGACTCCAGTCAAATCACTCCGCGGCGTTTGTCACAAATCGACAGTTAACGAAAAGTGGTTATTTATTATCTGGCTTTACATTTGTGAAGATAACGTTTCACAGCTTTTTTCTGATTGGAATTTTAAGTCCAAAATCATCAAATCAAGAAAGTCGAAACGTTAATATTTCAGAACTGTTAATGTCCTACTGCTTGAAAGCTATTTAGAAAATACAATTCGTAAACCAAAAAGTTCGGAATGTTTTTTCTCTCGGAAATATACAGTGTACCTGGCTGAAATCAACTATATATTAATTAAAAAGAATGTATGCATTGGTATTCAGCAAGAAAGTGGTAGACCATGTGTACGGTGGCAAAGAGGTGACATTCAATTTAAGAGTAAAAGGAATGTTCTTTTTGGGTTATTTTATAGACCACCAAATGCGGATGCAGCATACACTAAGTTAATTGATGACCCCATAGGTCTGGCAATCGAAACTGGTATACCCGATATTATAATAACCGGAGACTTTAATCTAAACTGCAATCAACCCTCACAAGCCCGAAAACTTTATTCTCGGTGTACTGAATAAGTTCTTGCTCAAGTTATTGACGAACCTACGCACTTTACTGAAGGGTCGTCATCTATTATTGACCTTATTAATAAGTAATCTTGATAGCTTGGCTTTATCAGGTGTTGGTGATCCTTTTCTTGACCAACAAAACCGTTACCATTGTCCCATATATGGTCAATTTAAATATAATAAGCCAAATTCAACAGTATATGAGCGACACATATGGATATATGTAGATGGAAATTATGACCTGCTTCGCGAAAGGTTCTCTTCATTTGATTTGGATACTATTGCAAATGATGATGTTAACACTTATTGCGTTAATATCACCGATACTATTGTTTCTCATGCTAAATATTGTATTCCAAACAAGTCTATAAAAATTAAATCGCGTGACCCACCCTGGCTTAATACGCACATTTGTCGAATGATAAGAAAACGCAAACGGGCCTATCATCACGCGAAATGTAAAACCTCAAATTGTTATTGGTCTAAATTTCGTAAAATTAGAAATTAGACAATTTTATTGATAAGGCAAGCGAAAGCTCAGCATTACGAAAGTTTAAGCAATAAACTCAAACAAAACAACCATTCATCTACGGTCTGGTGGAGAATACTTAAGTCATTTAAAAATAAGCCTAGCAATAACCAAAATACAGTACTCCTAAATTCCATTGACAATACTTCCACAACCGATTGTTTTGAAAAGGCAAATATTCTTAACATTTTTTTTCAAAGTCAGTCCAAAATTTATATCGTTAACAAAGACATGCCGGAACTCACTAATTTACCGATAGCAAACTCATTGCAGTCTCTATACATTACACCTTCTGATGTTCTTAACATTTTTAAGTCACTTCCCGTGGACAAAGCATCGGGGCCAGATGAAATAAATAATCAAATTTTAAAAGAATGCCAAAATCAACTGTCCACTCCTCTTTGTCAGTTCGTTAACGCTTCACTTAAGAAATGTTTCATGCCGAGTTGTCGGAAAGTAGCTAACGTCAGTGCAGTTTTTTAAAAGGCGACCCAAAAGTTGTTAGCAACTACAGACCACTTTCATTTTTAAATACAATGGAAAAGGTTTTCGAAAAAATCTTTTTCAAACACGTATATAATCACCTCATTAGTAACAAATTACTTATGCCTTTTCAGTCTGGATTTTTGTCAGGTGATTCAACTACTAACCAACTGACATATATATACGATACGTTTTGTAAAGCCCTCGACAATGGTTTAGAGATAAAAGCTGTCTTTTTTTATATCAGTAAAGCCTTTGATAAGGTCTGGTACAAAGGTCTTCTCCATAAACTAAATGCAATATGCATTCGAGGAAAGTTACTATCCTGGTTTACTAATTATCTTCATAATAGACGTCAGCGCGTAGTACTTCCAGGCGCAGTATCTACCTGGGCAACATTAGAAGCCGGTGTTCCCCAAGGTTCCATTGTTGGGTCTCTGTTATTTTTATTTTTTATAAATAATATTGTTTACGACATCAAAAGTAATACTCGCCTTTTTGCCGATGGCACTTCCCTATATATTATTATCGATGATCAAATTATCTCAAATACAATATTACAAAGTGATATCAACAAAATATCTAAATAGGCCTTAGATTGGCATGTATTATTTGGTCCCTCAAAATCTTATTAAATACGTAGCAGAACAATCATGGAATCGAATTAATATTATGCGAAAACTAAGCTTTAATCTTGATCGGAAATCTCTTAAAATAATTTACATATCGTTTATTCGACCTCTTATTGAATATTCAGATGTGATATGGGACAATTGCACCAAAGCGTAAAAAAACGAAATTGATAACATTCAAAATGAAGCAGCGCGAATCGCTTGTGGATCGTCTTAGCTAGTGCCATTAACTGACCTGCATAAGGAAATTAACTGGGAACCGCTTCAGAACCGCCGGGACAAACATAAATTAAAATTATTCTACAAAATGCAAAATTCACTTACCCCACAGTATTTGAGCGACCTTGTACCGCAACATGTTGGATCTGTTGCTTGGTATAATCTTCGCTATGCTTATGACTTACGCACTTCCGAATCTAGAACAACCCTTTACTACAATGCATTCGTACTACTCTCACTACCACCACTCACCCCTATTTTTGTGCTTCAAATTAGTTGTTGGCCAAGGATTTTATTTATCACATGCCATACCCTGTTTCTCATGTAACATTACCATTACGAATATATAGGATCTGACACGAGTTGTAATATCATACCATATTTTATTAAACAGGTTCAGGAATTTTGTTAGTAAGCGAGCCTTTTGTTAAGGTAGCGCACCTCTAATGACTTCCCGCGATCTCTTCGAAGGTTGAAGAGCCTACTATTAGGTGCCGTAGCCTAGTGGTTAAGGCGATAGACTAGAAATCTTTTGGGATATTCCCGCGCAGGTTCGAATCCTGCCGACGACGTATACTTTTTTGCGACGCGTTTTATTTATTTTCTAACGTAATTTGATTTAATATGGCATATAAGCTATATTTATTGTTAAATATGTTGCAATTTTTATGCACATTCTTCAATTATTAAAATTAAAACAACGTTATGGCAAAATTGGGTGATTTACTGTTGAAAATACGAACCATGCATGTTGCATTTTTATTTTTATTTCAAAAAGTAAACGGTAAATCTGTCTAGTTCTTGGTATTTTTGCTGTATATAGTGTTTCTATAAAAACTAAGTTTAAAATATGACTTAAATGATACTATTTTGAATTTAATGACACTTTGTTTTTAACCGACCCAATTTTTACTTGGCTGAAATCACTTACATTTCATGGCGCTCTTCCATAGATAAAAATTTGTAAAAAATAAATGTCTGTAAAAGAATACTTATTTAATCTTGTTTAAACTTTAAACACCTTTACAGCATCTGTACACACCAACTGCATGCCCATATTTGGAAATTTGAATGAATTATGGAACTTTTATATACCCCAGGGGTTAAAATAAACTGGACAAAAGCCGAGCGTGGGGGTGGTTTTGAAAAAATCGGTATATTTTTTTAAAAAGCATGGAAAGCCTACCTACAAATTTGCATGTAGTTCAGTGAAATGATGCTGATTAAGAAAATAATTTATTAGATTATATTTGGATATGTGCCCATTAGAGGTGCGCTACCTTAAATGTTGTTTACATTTTGTGACGTCATTTGACGTTGCAACGTCACTTCAGCAAAATAACAAAATGCGATTGGTCAATCGAACGAAAACTAAGCCAATGAAAACGCTTAAAAAGTATATTACACATGTGTAAGATAAAAAATATTCGTAATGGTTATATTACATGGTAAACAGGGTATGGCATGTGATAACAATTTTATCTTCGATTCCTGAACTCGGTTAATAAGATATGGTATGATATGACAACTCGTGCAAGTTCCAACATGTATATTAGATATGTTTTCTGGTATTGTAGAGCATTGCGGTGGACTAGGTTATAAATCTCTTGTAGGCATATAACTGGGACGCTTAGTAAGCATTTCATGAGTCCCTGAATTAGTATATAATACACGTTATTGTCATTTTCGCCAAATCAACACTTAAGTCTGAAATCACTGTTGATACAGTCAACCATTTTCGCAATATAAGTTTGAAATTAAATAAAACTATGTCAAGAATGTTAATTTATATTTTAATTATTTATTCATGCCATTTCATTCCTACCTTCCCTATTATTTAAGTGATAATAGTGGGAGAAGGTGATTTTTTTACCAAATGAATGGTAACTTCGTATTACTAACTACGTAGGTTCCGGAAAGACGACGCTTATGAACGTAATCGCCGGACGTCAAGCGTTTACGTCAGGAAAGATAACGTTGAACGGGGCGCCGTTTGGAAAGCAGCTGAGACGTCGTCTTGGATTTGTTCTGCAGAATGACGTCTTCTTCTCCAATCTAACGCTGTGGGAAACACTATACGTAGGTTTCATATCGCTACAAAACGATGTTGATTTAATACTGCAAACTATTTTGTTTAACATTATGTCTTGAACGTTTCCTCAATCTTTGTATCGTCGCAAACTAAAGTAATGTTATGTTCGACAAAAAGATTATGTATCAAAGAGGTGTATGTTAAAGTTCGTTACAGTAATTCTTTTGATATGAGTCGCGTTCTGAGAAAACTGGACATAATGCTTGTGCGTTTAGTGTCTTCCCAGATATGCCTGTGCAGTCCGCACAGGCTAATCAGGAACGACACTTTACGCTGTTATGACATTTTTCGTGTAAATGAAGTCTCTTGTTAGCAAAAATCAATTTTCGACGGAAAGTGTCGTCCCTGATTAGCCTGTGCGGACTGCACATGCCTATCTGGGACGACACTTTACGCACATGCATTATGCCCAGTTTTCTCAGAACACGACTCATATAATTCTAATCGTTTTAAAAGGCTGCGCTTGAGGAAGGATGACATGTGAATCCATTGAACTCAATGTAAAAATAAAATTTACCTACCGAAATCTGTAAGCTTTGTAACGAGCTAGCATTTGACGAGCAAGGAAATTCTGATATAGTCTTTAAATAGTATTCCATATCAGAAACAAAATAGTATGATGCTAAATTCTAAATGCTAGACCAAAACGCGTAATAGGTTTTGAGTTATTGAATGTCTGCTAAACCATTGGGTTCCGCATTTAAAAACAATAAATATGAAATGTTTTGCTCGTGTACAGTTTTGAAAAAATAAAAATAAAAGAAAGATAATCGATAACTTAGTTAGTATCATTAAGCACCCGGTATATTTGGACCTCACGAGGCACCGACACACCGGTTAACCGCTGAAGCAAAATGCATAGAAAAAAGTTCTGGGTAGGTCAACCGATCGACGTGATATCACTTAAACAATGTAGAATCGTCGACAAGCACCAATATAGACATACACGCACCCTGTTCCAGTTCACCGCCATGATTCGGCTCCCGGAGCGGCTCAGTCGAGAGGAGAAGCTAAGACGTCTCAACGAGATTGTCGACATTCTGGACATCCGGAAGTGCCTGCATACAGGTTTTCGTTTCCTTATCGTAGTCTCCCTTGATTGTCAGAATGTCATATCTCCCCCGCTTACGTTAATTACTCGATAATTTTAGGGGTATTTATGCAATAAGGATATTTAAATGTACGAATTGGTATTATCGTATTGTACTTACTTGAATGGAAACAAAATGCACGCATTATTCTCTTAATGATAGAATTAGTTGTTACAATAAAAAAGATACATGTTTAATACTTGACCCGTCTTCGCACATGACAGAGTCAATGCTTAGAATATCGATTTATGGGATTATAAACTGACAATAAATAAAAATAACTTGTATTATTGTATGCAGTATTACATGAAATGTCGCGAGAAACTGGACTATTAAAGTAAATTCTTACAATGCTCCCTCGTATCAGACTTTGAAGTCCGAACAAATACATGTATATCCAGTTCAGCATTTTCTTCCCACTGTTGATTAACGATAAGGGTCATTTGTAATGTGAGATGGCATATATGAGGGTACGGTTGACCCGATCAACATGTGCTGGTTCCAGAAGACACCCATTCATGACGCCATGTTTTCGTAATGTTTGTTTCGTATGTTATGTTTAAGCTTTTGTGTCCGTTTCAAGTGATGGGTGACATGTTCACAAGGGGTCTATCCGGGGGAGAGAAGAAGCGCGCCAGTGTAGCCTGCGAGCTTCTCACCGATCCCGACATCCTTCTGCTCGATGTAAGCGCTTATAAAGTGAAATTTAATCTGTGTTGTTCTCCTTCTGTCGGCTGATTTCCTACGTTTAAAATGATAAGATTGTATTGTTTTTAAATTTTTTGAATACTTCTTTACTTTGCTTCTTTGAATGTCAGTGTGTCTTTCTGTCCGTTAATGTTTGTTAAAGCACAGCCTCCTGAATTCGTAGAATGCCCCTTGAACCTTCGGACACCTTCCCTTTCCATTGTTTGCAACAGTTGAATCTCACAAAACAGTACTAATAAAACATCTGCTTATTGCTAACAATGCTTTTGCATTCACAATGTTTAATTCTAGTACAATTTTGAGACAAAGCATCCTCCTTTGTGTGATACAGGAGCCCACATCCGGTCTCGACTCCAGCACATCCCTTAAGCTGGTGAGGCAACTGAAGGACTTTGCCGTGACGTTCAACAAGACCATCCTGGTTACCATTCACCAGCCGTCCAGTCAGACATATCACCTGTTTGACACATTGCTGCTACTCACACGCGGAGAGGTCAGTATATTTGAATAATGCGTATGCTAGATCTTCTTAGAACGTGAACAGTGGAATCATTGAAAATCAAGTACCGTTTTAAAAGCCACTGCCATAGAAGTTACGGCAATGAATGACATTATACATTTCTTTACCCGTACTGACATAAAGATGTTTCATTGACCGAAATCATTCCTGACTAACAAACAAGAACACAAAAATAGGAGTTACACCAGATTTAAGAAACGTTATTACAGATCATTGGTGTGTTTACAATATGTGTATACATTTATGCGATGCCCCAATCATTTTCTCTACAGGTTGCTTATTTCGGAAAAGCGCACGGATCGCCGTTAGATTTCCTCGGCAGGTTTGGCTTCAAATGTGATCCGCTCTATAACCCAGCAGATTTTCTGAGTAAGTATCGTTCAGGATGATTTTTCTTTATGATTCACGAATTCCGATATTGTGAAATTAAGATTTTTCACGTAAATAACGAAGTGTGCTTAAAAACATGACTGTTAGTTAAGCTTGCTTAAGAAAATTTAATAACATTTGAAAACTGGTTCAAAACACCAATAATTTGCCTTTTACGTTCATGGCGGTGATCCCGGCTTTACAATTTTCAAAAGTTATCGTCATGTGTTTCAGTTGAAGTGATGAAGGAATCGACAGAAAAGCTTGAAGAAGTGATTAAAGCGAATGCAGAGTCCTATCAAACGTGAGTTATCAAACTTGTTCACGGCATGATGGCGTCAGTGTGTTCATTTCTGACCGTACCACAATGTTGTTCATTTTTCTTCAACAAGCAGTTGTTGACTCGCAGGTTCTTCAGCATTACTTTTTTTGTATGTACACAAACTCGACTCAATTGCTTTCTCGTATATAAGCTTATTGATGATGATTTCTAAACAGGCACTCTGGAAAGAAGATAGACACTAGTGTATTTGTTGGTTCAATTCAGTTTGTGTTTATCTTTCAGGTTTAACGCACCACTTAAGAAACTGGAAATTACTGAAGGCCTTACTAACAAAGCGTTTGTTCCCGACTTATCAGCTATCGAAAAAGCAGATCCCGAAGCGATGCATGGGAGCCAGGTTCCTCTTCAATCAAAACGATGTAATACAAAAGATCCGCGCTCTGAAAAAAACGTATTTAATACCTTTTGGTAAAGTATTGCCACAGATTACTTTAGATCTTGGACTATGCTTTACACTCATGCAGTAACGCCGGTTTTCCGAGGGACCGGGGCAAATTTTTTTTATGTTATGAGTAAGCTGTTCATATTTTACTAATTAATTTGTTATACTGTTCATGACAAACAGTGTGTTTTGTACAGAGGTCGCATTAAAAAATACGGTGTTGCATTGTGTGTGTCTATTTGGACATTTATATTTGGGGAACTATTGAAGTAATATAAAGATATTTTTCGACAAACAAAACCTTTTGGATTAAATTAAGCTTTGTTTCTCCAACAGTTTCTAGAGATTGCGCCGTCGATCTAGATGATCTCGGGTTAGATATTCAAGAGTCACGTGATCAAAGATGGCCGACAGGGTTTGCTACGCAGTTTCGAATGTTAACATGGCGGAACTATAAGCAGTCAAAGAGCCGGATATTCGAATTTCACGACATGGTGCATTTCGCAATCTTGGCCGCAATAGCTGGAGTTCTCTTTTTCCAGATTTCTAAGACTGCGGAAGTATTGAGAGATCGGATGGGACTGGTACGTAAACTTTTACCATTCGTATTAGAATATTGCAAACTTGCCTAGTTTGGTAAATAATCTTCTCAACCTAATCAAAGAAACCAGTAATCGTTATAAAATACATGATCGAGCTTAAAAAAATCTCGATATCTTTGATATTTATAACTCAAATGAATGCGGGTAGCGATTACGTATAATGTTACATAAAGTGTGACTGTGGTCTGTATCCCACGCTTGCTCCATCACCAGGGAGTATAAATGTGTACCCGTGAGTGAAATATGCCAATGTGCCTTGGCTGCATACTGCGCCGAATGTTACCGGAGGCATTATATCCCAGTAATCGGGGGTAAATGTGAAAGTCGGTTGAAGATAATTATCATCCTATAGACCCATGCTTTGACCTTTATGTTTTATGCATTAAAAATAAAGATTGTATCGTTGTTAGCATTTTATGTTATATAATCATTAACATCTGTATGATACATTATTCTTTCTTTTCAAACGTAGATATTTTTCTGCATTACTTTCTGGACATTTGAACCAGCAATACAGGCGGTCCTTACATGTAAGTAGAGAGTTTTAAATGCATTATTTTATTTTACTTTCAAAATGTAAACCCTGTTCTGAAAGCCATCTCGGCTATATGTATAAGATAAATGTTTTATTGAAATGAAAACAAAACGAGATATTAATGTTTAAATTAAAACTGTATGTTATGTTGATAATGCTGATATATATATATCGCGTGAATAGTTATATTTATTTATTTATATTTATATTTTTATATTGTATTATGCTTAAATATCAAAAGAACATTAAGTAAATTAAGCCTTATAAAATAAATTGCTCAAATTGGGTGAATGCACACATTTTAATTATCTATGTACGTGTTTCATCATACCTATTCGCCGTGCTTGGAGATTTTAATCAGACGCTTTGATCAGTTTATACTTATACATTTTTAGTTTAGTATGCTGTCCATTCACCGAACAATTGGACTAGTCGATGGAAAGCGTTTGGGATTTTTAAAAGAAATATAGGAACAATTATATCCCAGAGACAGCATTCATATAAACAAATGCTTTTAGCGTCGTGTCGTATTTTTTCGCTGACCGATTGACAATACAATATAAATATCAAGGCCTTGGAGCGGTCACTGTAAAACAGTGGGATGTAAACCGAATAAAAATCTATCGAAACCTTATACTTCGCCCAGCAATAATTGCATAAAAAGGGAACGTACACACGTGACAATGTTAACATTATAATACATATGCACATTCAACAAAAACTATTATAATGTATGTTCACCGTCTTGGAACAGAAAGCTAAATAAGCCTGCTTACCTTATAAACACCAGTTCCAAGCGAGCGAGGGTTGATAACCAAAGAGCGTTCAGCGGGTGCTTACCGCCTCTCTGCCTACTACCTTGCCAGGACCGTTAGCGAGCTGCCTCTTCAGATCGTGGTGCCAACACTTTTCTACACGTTCGTCTACTGGATGGCTGGCCTGAATGACGTCACTGTGTTCTTCATGACCTTGCCAATTCTTCTGCTTAGTGTCATCAGCGCTCAGGTAACAGTTACAATTATTTAATATACCTTAATATACACTTATAAAAATTCTTTTACAACTATATCAATTGAGTCAATACCTTCTTGAAGATAACATATCCGCTGCTTTAAGCCTTGCAAATTTAAAGTTCTCTTAAGAGTGCGCACTGTGACTTTATTTAAGAGAAGCAATTTTACAAATGAAATGTGTAAAGATCTTATTTCAGGGGTTTGGCCTTCTTATCGGCGCGCTGAATTCCAACATGAAAGTCGCTTTGCTTGCTGGTAATACCTGCATCTTGACCTGGTTGCTGTTTAGCGGTTTCATCACACAGACCATCCCATGGTGGCTTCGGTGGGCCCGCTACGTATCCCACATCCAGTACCCGCTCTCGGCTATCACAATCATCACCTTCCGCGGACTGGAGCCCGTTTCGTAAGTTGCGTCAGTTATCGCTATTTACATGCTGCATGTGCGTTTTATACTTGACTCGTATGTTGGGTGAGTTTGACATTTTTAATGGGAACACTTTATAGCGATCCCGATTCGAATACATTTTGATCAGCATAAGTTTGAGAATACATTAGGATGTGCGATATGCGTATTCACTCATTCCCCTATGTAATTGTGCAATATGAAATTATATGAGTCGCGTTCAGAGAAAACTGGGAATAATGCATGTGCATAGAGTGTCGTCCCAGATTACTTTCCGCTGTAAGACATTTTTCGTTTAAATGAAGTCTCTTCTTAGCAAAAATCCAATTTCGGCGGAAAGTGTCGTCCCTGATTAGCCTGTGCGGACTTCACAGGCTAATCTGGGACGACACTTTACGCACATGCATTAAGCCCAGTTTTCTCAGAACAATGCTCATATGTTTAATGTTAATGTCACATGCATACTGTTTTGAGTTTGTTTTTGTTTTCTGTTTCGTTGACCTCTTGGAGATTTATTTTTCTAAATTTGTTTTAATAACATGCCTTTATTTTATTCTTTCCGGTGGTTTATAGAGAAATATCAGTGAATTAAAACTGATAATTTCACTGTTTCAAACGATGAAAATTATCAGTGAAAATTATCGATAATTTTTCACTGTTTATGTTAAATGACCGTAATTTTTTGACGAAATGACGTCATTTTCCCAGCGAAATTCTTGAGTTAAACTCTTAAACAATGTCTATGAACTGTGAAAAAAAAACATAAAATAAAAAGAAAATTTGTTAGTTTCGGTGGAATGTCGATTTTAATTCACTCGTGATCATATAAAATATATATTTTCTATGATCACTCGTGAATTAAAAGCGATAATCCACCGAATCCAACAAATATCCTCTATTTATTTTATGCTTTCCGGTGGTTTATAGAAAAATATCAGTGAATTAAAACTAATAATTTCACTGTTTCAAACAATGAAAATTATCAGTGCAAATTATCGATAATTTTCACTGTTAACTGTGAAATGACGTCATTTTTTGATGAAATGACGTCATTATCATAGCGAAATTATTTAGTTAAACGCTTAAACATTGTATATAAGGGTGACAAAAAGCATAAAATAAAAAGAAAATTTGTTGGTTTCGGTGGAATATCGATTTTAAAGGGGCCTTTTCACAGATTTTGGCATATTTTAAAGTTTGTCATGAAATGCTCTATATTGATAAATGTAAACATTCGATCTTAAAAGCTCAAGTAAAAAAAATCAAGAATAAAATTAAAAAAAGGAAAAAAAGTAGCCGGTACCAGGGCTGGAACCAGTGACTCCCAGAGTCCTGGAGTTAGTCTGAAGTAAAAACGCATTAGCCCTCTCGGCTATTCCGCCGGGTTTACAAAATTTAATTATTTTATACCTTATATTATCAATCTTTTTGTTTCGTAAATTTAAACGACAACAACAGAACTCTCCAAATTATTAAATCGTTTCGCGTTGCAACGCTTTATAATTTTTAGGTTTTCAAATCGTCAAAAGATACATATAATGGCTATATTGGACTATGATAAATGTTCAGTAATACTGTTTCCTCACAAATATCATAACTAAAACGAAAATTTGCGAATCTGAAACAACTTTTTTCAATTTTGTCAATTTACCAAACCGTGAAAAGATCCCTTTAATTCACTCATGATCATAAAAAAATATATAATTTTCTATGATCATTCGTGAATTAAAATCGATAATCCACCGAATCCAACAAATATCCTCTATATAGATGATAGTTCAAATGTGTATATACGTTTTCCTTGTTTATAACGTCAATGTTAACTGTTTGCTCACGAAATGTAAGTTATTGTACCATGTATACATATAATGCCTATGCTTTTTGTTAAATATTTTATACATTTACTTTATTATTTGTTCAGCCCTTGGTGTATTTGGAGGAAATACAGTTGTATACATATTTAAGATAGAGTTTTTTCTATGAGCTAACGGACAGTAAAATATGTTTTGGCACCAGTATTTCAGGTATATTTAACTCAGAAATATGTGTTTCACGTAAAAAAAAGGGCAGATGCGGTTCTAGTGCATGCAGTTAACGACCAACATAAGCGTCAGATCTCTTAATGAATTGTCAACATTTATGTTTCTCCGTTCAATAATGTTGTAAAGCGGCTGTTTACACAAATAACATAACAATATATATATTGAAAATAGTTAAAAAGAAAAAGCACTGATATTTCAGAATCATTACAATGTTCTATCGATCGATCTTCATTGTCGGCTTTCTTGCTTGGGGTTTTCGGCCTTTTTTATTACAATTAGTAAAACGTACATAATTTTTATAGATGCAACAACACCGCAGTTTCATCGATGTCGAAATGCTCAGATGATGTCAACGCCTTCATCACAGCAGACGACATTCTTCATCATGCTGGGATTGCACTACCGCTCCATTGTTATATCTCGACACTGGCTATCGTTTGTATTGTTGTGAGAATTGCGGTATATATTAGTCTCCGTGTAAGGCGGTGATAACGGAGAACACACACAGTAATTGTGCTTGGGTTCCAGCTCACCCACGATGGCAGATTATAGACATTGGGAAAGCTCTAGATGTTCCTTTTACATTTGTTCAATAAAACGTTTATGTTTTCTCTTGAAATTTTTAAGCCGAGTAATTTAAATTGTCTAGGGTAAAATATTAGAAGTTCTTTGAAACATGTTTTTGAAAGTGCTATGAACCATGTTTTTGGAGAAGTTTTTTTAATGTTTTGCAGTTTGTTTATTGTAGAAAGTAATAATTGGTTTAGATTATCGCGAATATGCCATTTGAGAGAACATACCTTGCACAAAAGGAGACTTTTAGTATTTTACATTTGAGGACTGTTCATGACAGAAATGATTGCCAGTAGTTCAATCTTCAGTATTTCATTTTTTTACTCCTGACGTGTAGACCAATTGATATGTTTATGCTTACCACATAAATATAATTTATTGTGTCGTTTCATACATGTTCATTCCATTATTTGCATTAAATGTACCGTCTACGTGCCCATTGTTATTTTCATGTCGGCTCATTTGTGTTTGTGTTCAAAGAAAAACCCCACAAAGAACTAATAATAAAAGTCCAACTTTAAGGCCTAATTCAAAGTTGACATGTCGTAGTGATAAGAAAACGTTCAATCGTTTGAATAATGCATCTTCTTTAGGACTGAAGCCATGCGATGTGTTTAGCAAAGAAATTGGATGAATGGTGACGTTTAAACTAATAGTACATTGTAGATTGCAGACCATACTAGCCAACCCAAACCATTCTTAAACTCGTCCAAGATATAATAAGGATGAAATTCTGACAAAGTGTCATCAAGATCGAGTGTTATCAAGGTTTTACAAAAGCCATATATAGCCATATAATGAAAAATGCCCCGCCCCCTTCTGGCCATGTTTTTCAAGCAACCGGAACCATTTTCAAACATGTCCAAGATATCATTGGGACAAATCTTCTGATCAAGTTTCATGATGATCGGACAATAAATATAGCCTCTAGAAAGTTAACAAGGTTTTACTATAGCTATATAAGGACAAGAGTCGCTCACCTGAGCTAACAAGATATTATTGGGACAAATCTTTTGACCAAGTTTCATGAAGATTCAAATATAAATGTGACCTCTGGAGTGTTAACAAGGTTTTACTAAAGCCATATAAGGAAAAATGCCCCGCTCCCTGGCAGCCATGTTTTTCAACCAACCGGCATACTTTTTGAACTCGTCCAAGATATTATCAGGATGAATCTTCTGACCAAGTTTCATGAAGATTGGAAGACAAGAAATGTGGCCTCTAGAGTGTTAGCAAGGTTTTACTAAAGACATATATAGCCCTATAAGGAAAAATGCCCCGCCCCTGGTGCCCATGTTTTTAAAGCAACCTCAACCATTTTCGAACTCATCCAAGAAATCATTGGGACAAATCTTCTGACCAAGTTTCAGGATGATCGGAAAATAAATGTGACCTCTAGAGTGTCTAGAGAGGTTTTACTATAGCCATATAAGGAAAAATGCCCCGACCCCTGGCGGCCATGTTTTTCAACCAACCGGCATCATTTTTGAACTCATCCAAGATATTATTGGGATGAATCTTCTTACCGAGTTTCATGAAGATCGGACTATAAATGTGGCCGCTAGAGTGTTAACAAGATTTTACAATAGCCATATAAGGGAAATTGTCCCGCCCCTTGGCAGCCATACTAAAGCAATATCGCAACCTTAGAAAAAATGCCCCGCCCCCTGGTGGCCATGTTTTTAAAGCAACCGGCATCATTTTTGAACTCGTCCAATATATTATTGGGATGAATCTTCTGACCAAGTTTCATTAAGATTGGACAATAAATGTGGCTTCTAGAGTGGTAACAAGGTTTTACTATAGCCATATAAGGAAAAAATGCCCCGCCCCTTGGTAGCCATGTTTTTCAAGCAAACGTAACCATTTTCAAACTCATCCAAGATATCATTGAAACCAAACTTCTGGCCAAATTTTATAAAGATTGGACAATAAATGTGGCCTCTAGAGTGTTAACAAGGTTTAACTTTAGCCATATAAGGAAAAAT
Source organism: Dreissena polymorpha (assembly GCF_020536995.1). NCBI lineage: Eukaryota > Metazoa > Mollusca > Bivalvia > Myida > Dreissenidae > Dreissena > Dreissena polymorpha. The sequence continues at coordinate 70,491,494 of NC_068355.1, read as the reverse complement.
GCCCCACCCCCTGGCGGCCATGTTATTCAACCAATTGGCATCATTTTCCAACTCATCCAACATATTATTGGGATAAATTTTCTTACCAAGTGTCATAAAGATTGGACAATAAATGTGGTTTCTAGAGTGTTAACAAGGTTTTACTATAGCCATATAAGGAAAAATGCCCCGCCCCTTGGCAGCCATGTTTTTCAAGCAAACGTAACCATTTTCGAACTTATCCAAGATATCATTGAGAACAATCTTCTGACCAAATTTCATGAATATAAGACAATAAATGTGGCCTCGAGAGTGTTAACAAGGCAAATGTTAACGCTGCACGACGGGCGACGCATGACGGACAAAAGGCGATCACAAAAGCTCACCATGAGCACATTGTGCTCAGGTGAGCTAAAAAGAAGAAAAAAAAGTAACCCTCAACTAAAAATGTTTGCCACACAATTCCTCATTTTTCGGGAATTTAGGTGGCCAGATGACCAATGAATCTGCTTAAACTTGATCTAAGTATTTCAAAATGACCTCAGATGATCCGGCAGCTTCCATGTTATGACTTACAACATTTCATTCATAAATGCCCTTGTCCCGACATAGCTCTTGCTCTTCAAACGGGCATCACTTGCATTACGAATCAAGTCTTGGTTAAACATGCGAACAACTGGTTGTTGTTATAATGAATGTACATCGTGGAAATTAGTTTAGCAGTTCCCAACTCAAATAGTAAGATGCTGAGCGTGTATGTCGGATGGATTGCTGAGATTGTATGTCAGGTAAAAAACTGAGCCTTTCAGCATATGGTTGACCTGACAGTGATTGATGATCGTTATGCTAACTTTAAGGACCCAATAAATAATACATTGTTTGAGAAAATTGATAAGAGACTTAACGTAAGTTATACATAACACAAACATCTATACATTAAATTATTTATTTCTATTTGACATGTAATGAATTACAAAAGCAAATGCAATTTAGAACAGAAAAATGATTGAATAATTATGGTAAAAATGATTGAATAATTATGGTAAAAATGATTGAATAATTATGGTAAAAATGATTGAATAATTATGGTAAAAATGATTGAATAATTATGGTAAAAATGGTCAAATAATGAATACTGAACAGTTTGATAAAACAACAGACATTTAAGTCAAAGCTAAAGAGAATAGAAACACATTACAAGCATAAATAATCTCAATTCAAGCATAGACAGAACATGAAACTCCAAAAAATACATTAGAATAATAACTAATAAACAATTTATGAAATCGAAATATAACAAGACTATTGCCAAGAAATATAAGTCCCCTACTGGTGAAACTCCACCATTTTCAGATTTTTTTGATTTTTTTATATATTTGTCACCATAGCAACCAGAATTCTATACGTCGGAACAAAATGCAATGACGTGCATAATGTCCATATTGCCATCTGTTCATGTTTCATGAAAAAATATGAAGAACTTTTAAAGTTATCACAGGATCCAGAAAAGTGTGACGGACTGACAGACTGACAGACAGAGCGCAAACCATAAGTCCCCTCCGGTTTCACAAGTAGGGGACAATAAAGCAATGTAAATGTGAAGTTCACATAGTAGGACACAATTTTTAAGATAACTAAGCTGTTTTTCTTTTAAAAAAAGGATGAAATTATATGCAATCTATTTGATTACTGACAAAAAATGCATGAACAGAAAGTTTTAATTCTGGTAAAATTATGTTATTGATTGATATGTTATAACCATACAATTTTTAATTATAATGTATATGCCCAACCATCTTGGTAAATTTTAAAGTAGCGTAATTTGTGTTAATAAAAGTATTAAAAGTATAAAAGAACTTTTATAAGGAATTCATTTTTAGGTAAAATAGCTTAGAATTTTCATAAACTAATAGATGGCCAAACATAAATGATGACACCACTTAATTTTTAAAATAACGATAAACTTTTTCAAGCATTGCTTAATTAAAATTTACCTGCATATTAACAGTAAGAAAGCATGAACTAAATGAGCCACATACACCGATGCCCCCAATGACACCTGCTTGGGAAAAATTAACAAACAGCCAAAACTGGTAGCACAAAAATTACTATTCTTCATGATCACCTTAAAATGAAATTATTCAGCTGAGAATTGAGAACAAAATCCACCAAGCATTTAAAGAGGAGTTTAGCGCACATTTTTGGGGGACTTTGGTGGAAAACAAAACAATTGATCATAATTCTGAAATCCTTGTTTACAATAATTAAACAGTAAGGTTGATAAACCTTGAAAGTTTTAGCGAAATTGGGCAAACAGTCAAATAGGTTTTGAGTACCCACAATTTGGGGATCATATATTCTTTAGTGGAAAAATAGACAAAGGGTCATAATTCTGCAAAAACTGGTGACATCCATTCTGACACAAATTCTGTTATATAAAAATTTACGACATTAATTTGAGAACATACGAGTGCAATCCACTAAGAATAGTCAAGTGGAATTGTAAACATAACCTTAGGGAATACATACATACACACAAAATGACAAGTGCAAGCACTCAACATCTTGGGGCATAAAAATTGCCATGCTAAAAAATGAACAATACAATATGAATTATGTTATTAAGATGTTTTTTAACTACAAGGTTTAATGATGAGTTATTATTAAATAATATAAATAAATGACTTATAATCTTTAATAATAATAAAACGCAAAAATTCAGATTTGTAGCAAGAAAAGAAACATAAAATGTACTGAGTAACAAATGAGTAAAAAGGATTATGCCATATGATGGACAAAATTTACATAAGTATATATTGCACAATACACGATTCCAAATGGATACAATTGTCCAAACTTAACAAACTGTATGTCAGTGCAAAAGGTTTATCAAGCAGGACCTTGCAGATATCAAGTCAAACAACAAAAGATAAAACACATATTACAAATAAGAGTGATTGATTTATGCTTACAATACTGAGGGCACTAATTGTATGAGTACAAGATACTTTCTTCGTGTCTTTTACATAATAAATGAGTTTGAAAGTTAAATACAATAATATATTTTTACAAATAGAAGTAAGAGATAAGTTTACCAATAATTGGGAATCAAATAAGAAACATTATGTGAAAGAAAGTTTTCTGCTAGATAGCAATAACTGAAAAGGCACAGTGATATGTAGTATGATTACATCTTTATGTATGGTATCATTCTTTACAAATTTTTCAAAATTGCTAGTTTTGTCTCATTTATATTTTCATTAAAAAAACATAATACGAACTATATAATTCAGGAATACACCGTGGGTACTAAGGTTAACAAATTAACATAATGTGCAATTAGAATGATGTACCTGTAATTTTAAATACATGTAAGTCAACTATGGTGCATGCAAAAAATAACATCAAATGCTAGAAGTTAGAAATGGATTTCAACTTTCAATAAGAGACATTTTAAGATACATTATACATGTAAAACGCCAATTCAAATGCTTTTTCGAAAAAAATCGTTTTTATAAAAGTAAGTATACCTTTACAATAAAAGGTCAAAAGGTCGATTATAACCAGTGAGCTAGTTTTTAACCACTCTGTGACAGTTACACTGGGTAACGAAAAATAAATGGAGCAAACATTCTGACCAAGTGCCATGATGATTGCGAGTAAATTATCTTCTAGAGTGTTCAAAAGACTCTCCTTTGTTTAAACTAGTGACTGCATTTTTAAAAACAGCTCAAGTTAGATAATATTGTGGGAAAATTTCTGACCATTTAAAAAAAATTATGGCAATAAATGCAGCCTCTAGAGATTTCACAAGGAAAATGTAGACAATAAATGACAGACAATAGTTGATACAAACATTTCACTATTTTCATGTTGTGCTAAAAGAACTAAAAACAATAATACATTTATTTTTTAGATACCGCAATAATGGTAGTAATGCTAATAATATGAGTAACAGTATAGGTTGTAGGGATTTTGTGCCTTTTAGTTGGTTCTTTTGCCATGTATGTCTCTAGACATATTTGTGTCAGCTTAAGTTAAAAAAATGTCTTTAGAAAACATAAGTATTTACTTATTAGAATTTAAAATACTGCTCATGACTGCAGACACAAAGGTCATGAATTTGAAGCATTGTAGATGTTATAAAAGACTGAGACACACTCTGGGAAAACGGGTCTTAATGCATGTTCTTATTCCGCCTTAAAGCAGGACTGCACCATTTCGTCAAATATTTATGAATTTATATAAAATGTGTAAAAAACTTATTATACATATATTTAAAAAAAAATTAAAATAAAAGTTAAGAAGAACATGTGTTGAAAAATGTGAAATTAGCCAGATATTTAATTTTGAAATCAAAAATGTCTGTACAGTCAAATTTGCCAGCATGTATATCATGCATGTAAGATGTGTATCTAAATTTAGTTTTGCTGATCATTTTAATTTCCTGCAACGATATCTATTCATCATCACACGAACACTAACTCTGATCCTAATAAAAAGACGAATGCTTCAGTTATTGTAGGAAAATATGTACAAAATATCTTCGTCACAATCAGCTTGAGGCCCTAATTTGTCTGCTGCATTTCATGAAATTCGTCTTCAATGTATAATTTTTCTTCCCTATTTTGTGTTATTGTAACATATATTTATCAATAAATTACAATTTAACACATATGAAAATAGTGCAGTCCCGCTTTAAGTGGATTTTTGCTAAGAAAAGACTTCCTTTAAAAGACAAATAACAGGAAGGCCAAAACTATGGTCTATGATTAGGCTGTGTGGCCTGCAGAGACTACCCTGATAGGACTGCACAGACTACCCTGGTAGGACTGCACAGACTACCCTGGTAGGACTGCACAGACTACCCTGGTAGGACTGCACAGACTACCCTGATAGGACTGCACAGACTACCCTGATAGGACTGCACAGACTACCCTGATAGGACTGCACAGACTACCCTGGTAGGACTGCACAGACTACCCTGGTAGGACTGCACAGACTACCCTGGTAGGACTGCACAGACTACCCTGGTAGGACTGCACCAACTACCCTGGTAGAACTGCACAGACTACCCTGGTAGGACTGCACAGACTACCCTGGTAGGACTGCACTGACAACCCTGGTAGGACTGCACAGACTACCCTGGTAGGACTGCATAGACTACCCTGGTAGGACTGCACAGACTACCCTGGTAGGACTGCACAGACTACCCTGGTAGGACTGCACCAACTACCCTGGTAGGACTGCACTGACTACCCTGGTAGGACTGCACAGACTACCCTGGTAGGACTGCACTGACTACCCTGGTAGGACTGCACAGACTACCCTGGTAGGACTGCACAGACTACCCTGGTAGGACTGCACTGACAACCCTGATAGGACTGCACTGACTACCCTGGTAGGACTGCACAGACTACCCTGGTAGGACTGCACTGACAACCCTGATAGGACTGCACAGACTACCCTGGTAGGACTGCACAGACTACCCTGATAGGACTGCACAGACTACCCTGGTAGGACTGCACTGACAACCCTGGTAGGACTGCACTGACAACCCTGGTAGGACTGCACAGACTACCCTGGTAGGACTGCACAGACTACCCTGGTAGGACTGCACAGACTACCCTGGTAGGACTGCACAGACTACCCTGATAGGACTGCACAGACTACCCTGGTAGGACTGCACTGACAACCCTGGTAGGACTGCACAGACTACCCTGGTAGGACTGCACAGACTACCCTGGTAGGACTGCACAGACTACCCTGGTAGGACTGCACAGACTACCCTGGTAGGACTGCACAGACTACCCTAGTAGGACTGCACTGACTACCCTGGTAGGACTGCACAGACTTCCCTGGTAGGACTGCACAGACTACCCTGGTAGGACTGCACAGACTACCCTGGTAGGACTGCACAGACTACCCTGGTAGGACTGCACAGACTACCCTAGTAGGACTGCACAGACTATCCTGGTAGGACACTTTACACACATGCATTAGTCCCCTTGTCCCACATCAAGGCTCATACTTAACATCAACAGTTGGTATAAGGCAAATATGTCTGTAGATGTGGTTTGTGAACAGAACTCTTAATGAAGGGAAAGGCTATGGAAGAGGCTTGTGGTCGACTTCAAAGTGTTTGTAGATTGCAGTGACGTAGTTGAACACAGCCTGCCAGTCCGGCCTCTCCATGGCAACCATGTCGTTGATGTTCTGCAAACCAAACAAAGAGTCAGGTACAGGTCTGGTTAAATACAGGGCCAGTTAAATAATACTTTAAAAGCCTTTCAAAACAAGGGCTGTTTGTTAAACTTGCATGCCCCCAATATGGGCTTTCAGTTGTAGTGGCAGCGATTGTGCGAATACGTTTTTTGTCACTGTGACCTTGGCCTTTGACTTAGTGACCTAAAAATCAATAGGGGTCATCTGCCAGTCATGATCAATGTACCTATGAAGTTTCATGATCATAGGCCTAATTATTCATGAGTTATCATCAGGAAACCATTTAACTGTTTTAAGTCACTGTGACCTTGACCTTTGACCTTGTGACCTGAAAATTAATAGGGGTCATCTGCCAGTCATGATCAATGTACATATGAAGTTTCATTATCCTAGGCGTAAGCATTCTTGAGTTATCATCTGGAAACCATTCTACTATTTTGAGTCACTGTGACCTTGAACTTTGACTTAGTGACCTGAAAATCAAGAGGGGTCATTTGCGATTCATGATCAATGTATCTATGAAGTTTCATGTTCCTAGGCATAAGCATTCTTGAGTTATCATCCGGAAACCATTTTACTATTTTGAGTCACTGTGACCTTGACCTTTGACCTAGTGACCTGAAAATCAATAGGGGTCACCTGCCAGTCAAGATCAATGTGCCTATGAAGTTTCATGATCTTAGGCCAAAGCGTTCTTTAGTTATCATCCGGAAACCATCTGGTGGACGGATGGACGGACCGACCGACATGTGCAAAACAATATACCCCCTCTTCTCGAAGGGGGACATAATAAAGGCTGATAATAACTTTTGGATGAACCTGTAAATCAAACTTACATCTTTAAAATAGTTTGTGTGTACTCAAAATAAATGGGTATTCTTTTGTGGCGTTCACGTGTCTGATATGCAACTTGCTCCTTTTAATAATTTTTGTTATAAGTAAGTCAGCTATTCCATGTATTTGGTGCAAATGTTTGAGCAACTAGACCCTGTTTGTTTATTTGGATTTTCACCATTTTTAACATTCATTTTACATATATACTTATACTTGCAAAACTCAATGCAAGTGTTTTACCACTACTAAGTACACATGCTTATGCCAGTAACTACATCTGCTCTACTTTTTGTATAATATAATGAAATACATATCAAAGACATCTTGACCCAAATATCGCATATCGCTCCCCTTTAGGCAGCAATACTTATTAGGACCAAAATATACTTATATTATTTTGAAATGATTACAACAACTTTTTTATTCTGTTCTTTAAAGAACACTTAAGAAACACTTGTAAAGCGTTTCAAGAGTTTTATAACTGAATATGCGTAAGGGAACTAAAAAGGATTCAATTGTTTATGTAGTTCAAATCAATTGCACTTACTAGTGTTGAAGAGATTCCCACACTGTCAGCAGCATTGAAGGCCAAAGTAAAGTTGCGTCTCTGCAATAATAAAGTATACTTCAAATGCTTGGCATTAATTGACATTCCTTTGATCCACAATATGTATCAAGAACATTCATAGAAGAAATACCAAAATGAATTTGTAAAGTAGCTAAACAAACTTGAGTTTTTCAATGAATGCTTTCAGTTGTTGATTTTTACAATATGTAAAATACCAGAAACCCATATCAATTTCATACATGTATTTATTGAAACAAAAAAAAACAGGCTAAAGACAACGTATCCCTTTTTCCCCAGGAAATTGAGTTCAGACTGTCGCAATTAGCCGATGCTTTTACAGATATAATGCAAACAGATGTAAAACCATGTTTACGTTTCAGCTAAAGTTTAGCCAAATTTGCTTCATAACTGTTATATAATTAGGTGACAGGCACCACTTAAAAATCTATTGTGAGGATACAAAATATCCCCAGCCCGGCTTAGGGCGACTGACCTTATCCTCCGAGTTTAACTCTCCATATGGTATCCTCTCTGGCAGGTAGCTATGTATCAATGCACAGAAGGCCAGCCCATCATTCCAACTGCTACTGAAGTTGGTGATATCAACGTTCTGGAAAACCCGGATATGTTTATTTGATAGTACAACGCAGTATAGTAAGTCTCAAATGATTCTGATAAAGATGGACAGTACATGCATAAGTCATGTCATAATACAAACAATAAATTTGACACAGACATTTTGCATATTTTAGTTATCTTACTAGAAAGCAGTGTTGCTTCAAGATTTTGAAAACAATACATTATACCTACAGGTTGTACATGTATTTGCAAATTATGTGTTTCTCTTGAAACTGAAAAACCCTAAAGGTATTTAACAAAAACCAATACTTTTTAAAAAGCAATCTGAACTAGAGTTTGTCATAGTAGATCAAAACAAAAAGGGGCATAACCTTTGGAACTTTTAACATAAAGTATAATTAAACTTCCCTGTGCACAGCTTCTTAACATTTTGAACAATCAAAAGTGTATTAGTACTTTGTCAGATAAGCATGTGTCTACAGACAGACAGATGAATTCAGTATGGGTTTACAGGGTTGGGTGTATTCTGAGGAATTAGAATAATAAGCCCGAATAATTCTGTTCATGAAACCATACATTTCATTACCCGGTACTGCATTTTGTAACCACACTTGTGTACATCTATGTTGGCTATTGTAAAACACCTACACTATAAGTGATTGTCTTCTGCTGGCACCATTTGAGCAATGCATTTCTACGTGATCCTTTGAAAGACTTGGCAAGTCGAGACAGTGGGTCCTGTTTGGTTCCCTCCTTCCTTTCAGCTGTTCCCATCTCAAGACTGGCAACAAAACAAAACATAATGCATACATCATGTCAACAGAGTTTAGCAGACTGAAAATTACACATACACAAATGTTATGGGTATGGCAAATACCACCATTTAAAATCTTAGATCATATTCAAAGTTCATACAATGACGCACAAAGCAGAAATAAATGCATTCAAATTTCCAGAGTCCAAACAAACAAATGAAAAGCAACATACTTGACACCACTACTTCTTCGAGACGGAGTTCTACTGGTCAATAAGCTGGACAGGGATGGTGAAGGCTCAGCTCTAGAAATGGGAGGCGCAGACTTGGGGGTTTCTACACCTGGAGAGCTTGGGGCCTCAAAATTCATGGAATGTCTCAGCAGGGGGGACGGGCGTTCTCGTTTCAAGGCTGAACGTAGCGGGGTACCATATTCTGGTGACAAAAGCCCTTGGTCTCCAACAGGGGACCCAGGAGATTTCAGGATTTCATTGAAGTCTCTGATACCCAATAACGAGGACTCAGAGTCTGAATTTCTGCGTGAGCTACATGAACTAGAATGTATTGATGAGCAACCACTTTTCACTTGCTCCTCTATGGAACGGATCAAGTTCTTGACTGAAAGAGTTTGTGACTTGTCACCAGTCTTCCGCCCATCTCTTAGGCCTAGAAGTTCTTTGTCAACAGAACTGAAGACTTTTCCTTTCAATTCAGCTGATGACAATATAGATTGTTTAACTGATGCATTTGCTTTTTCCTGAATCTTATAAGTATCAATTTCACCCTTCAGCTTATCAATTTCATACTGTTGTGTCTGACATTTTTCCTTCAAGCTTGCATTGTCTGATTTCAATTTTTCAACATCAGACTGAGTTTCAGACCGGAAATCATTAGCAATCCTAACAGCCACTTGCAAGTCCTTCTGAAACTGGGTCCATTCTTCTGCCTCTTTTTCATGTGTATTTTTAAGATCCTGGAGTTCATTCTCAGCAACATCTTTTAGCTGCCTCATCACGCTTACCTCACCTTGAAGCTCTTGTATTTTTGCAGTGTACTCCTTACGCTCTTCGAAATATCGTTCACTGTTCTGCTCTAACTGTTCGATATGCTCTCTCAGATTTTCCAGTTCTTGCTGGTAGTCATACTTGTTCTTATTTGCGACCTCAAGTTTGTATTCCATATCGATAATCTGGGATTTGGCATTGTTTCTATGAACTTTCACTTCTTCCTCTTTGGTAATTAACTGGTCTTTTAGCCTCATTACTTCATTCTGACTATGGGCCAGTGCATCTTGCACATCGGCAAATCTGACCTCTAGTCTGTCTTTCTCTTGCCTTGTGCTATGCAGCAACTCTTCCAGATCACTCTGATCATTTACTTTGCAATATGACTCCAACTGTTGCACCTTAGTCTTTTCATTTTCAAGTAATGTCTTATAATGTGTTACTTCAATCTGTTCATTTGACAAGGCCTCCTTGAGTGCCATAACCTGTTTCTCAAAATTACCCTTTTCAGATCGCATATCGTTTAACTTATCCTCCAACATTTGAGCCTTATCTTTCACTGTCTCCATATGCCTCTGACTTTCTCTGGACTCACTTTCAGCTGCCCTTAACTTCCTTAAAAACTCCTCGCGTTCATCTTGAGCACCTTTAAGAAGTTCCAACAAATGCTGATCCCTGTCCGACTTATTTGGCAGATCACCGCTGATCAGCAAGCACTTCAAGTGCTCAATCTGTGTACGGCAGTGTTCCAGCTTCTCTGTCTGTGTGCACAGTGACTCCAGCAACACGGTCCTCTCATCAGCCAATCTCTCGTTCTCCTCTGTGAGCTCATTGACAGTCTCTTGCAGATCGCCCAACTCTTGCAGTGTGGCTTGCAGTTCCTCATTAGTGCTATAGTGATTCTCCTCCATTTGCTGGATGCGTTCAGTGAGGTTTGCCACAGATATGTCGCTGAGCGCGTCGCTGCTCTTGCTCCGAGTGTCCCACTTTCCATGCATCTCCAGTGCATCGCCAGTTCCGTGGTAATCGATGAAAGACATGCCCGGCTCAGACATCGTAATGGAAGCAGACCTTTTCATGCCTTTAAAAACAAGAATATCAGTGAAACTGATGGATGCTCCCCGATGATGCGCTTTGTCAATGTATGTGTTAATAAACACCTAAAAAATCTATTATTAGCCTCGGTGACCTTGACCCAGTGACCCCAAACCTCATCAAAAGGTAGAGGTCCATGCAAGGTACCTACATGCCATATATGAAAGCGATTGGTAAAGTATTGAAGGTGCTATGAAAAACTGAAACAAAAGAGTGACGGAAAAATCTATTATTAGCTTCAGTGACCTTGACCCCAGTGACCTCAAACCTCATCAAAAGGTAGAGGTCCATGCAAGGTACCTACAAGCCAAATATGAAAGAGATCGGTTAAGAATTGAAGGTGCTATGAGAAACTGTAACAAAAGAGTGACGGAAAAATTATTATCAGCCTCAGTGACCTTGACCCCAGTGACCTCAAACCTCATCAAAAGGTAGAGGTCCATGCAAGGTACCTACATGCCAAATATGAAAGAGATTGGTTAAGTATTGAAGGTGCTATGAGAAACTGTAACAAAAGAGTGACAGAAAAATCTATTATTAGCCTCAGTGACCTTGACCCCAGTGACCTCAAACCTCATCAAAAGGTAGAAGTCCATGCAAGGTACCTACATGCCAAATATGAAAGAGATCGGTAAAGTATTGAAGGTGCTATGAGAAACTGTAACAAAAGTGTGACAGAAGAATCTATTATTAGCCTCAGTGACCTTGACCCCAGTGACCTCAAACCTCATCAAAAGGCAGAGGTCCATGCGAGGTACCTACATGCCAAATATGAAAGAGATCAGTTAAGTATTGAAGGTGCTATGAGAAACTGTAACAAAAGTGTGACGGATATGTAAGGAAGGAAAGAAGGAAGGACAAACTGGCAACTATATGCTCCACCGAAATTTTATTTCGGGGAGCATAAAAATGTTACATTCATATGTAAAATACACTGATGCATATTCAGTCCAATGGCATCGCCAGAAAGTATACTTAAATCAGCATTTGTAATGAATTATTTTAGGAACTATAATACATTTAATTTCACAGAATTAAATTCCATTATTACATGGTCTATATGAATTTTGGGGTCTTTAAAAAGGATTTGTAGAACTTCCCAACAAAACAGATTGATGATGCCATACAGTAGCATACAATGTCAATGTCATGTTATAATGCGCATATATAAACATGAATTATGTAAGTTGTACTGATTATTCTGTCATTTTACTAAAGACATTCCACCAGTCTGCAAAATTAACCCATCGCCTGATCGCCAATACGATGAAATCTCGGCTCTGGCGTTAGAAAAATTTAATATAGATCACCTGAATTGCAATGAAAAAAATTCGTATTTAAAATGTTGTAATACTTGGTAAACTAAACTTGCATTCTACGCCGATATATGAAATAATAGTGCGAGGGTTTTTGTAAATTAAGTAAAACCTTTGAATGTGTGTTATTAATAGCTTTGAAATTACAAAATAACCGTTAGTGTTTATCATTCATATGATTAAGATCGATACCCGTGAGCACCAGCTTTGTATTTTTACTGGAAATACTTGCTGTCGAGATGTTGCAGAACTTCGAAAATAATGAAAATAGCATCGCAAAATATTGTAAAGAACTCTCAGAATAAGATGTGATGGAATAAAAGTTTGAAACCTGGAATACTGATTTGTTTACAATCTTAGCCCCCAATTATTGCCGTCCTTCCATGATAATGTCACTGTAAATTAATTTAAATTTTATCTGGCTATGAAATTTTTTCTCTGGCTATGACATTTTCAAAGTTTCATAGCCACATTTTCTATGAAGACAACAAAGTTAGTTTTGCAGACTGTTTCACACAAGAAGAAAATTTATAATTACAGTACTGATAATACGGAATGAATTATAACATTTATTGTTCATTATTTAAATAGGCAAGTTTAGTTGTCTATTTGGCTATTTTAAATACCATACTACAGAAATTAATTTTTGGCATAAGCAAAATGTGCAAAAAAACAAATATTTGATTTTGCCTGTAAAAACAAGAATTTACATATATACCTGGACCAAGAAGCAATCCCTGCACCAATGAAATGGCCTGCCCGTCTGTGGACAGACTATCGTAGCTAGTGCTCGCCTTGAGTGCAGATTCCACCTCCAGGTTATGTTTAATCAGGCTCAATTTTTCACAGTCTGTAATCTGAGCCTCTACCCCCAATTTCATGAGTTGTTCCTTCATTAATGCATTCTGAGACCTGTAAATGTCTAACTCCTCCAACAGATTATGACTCGGTATTTGTTCCTTTAACTGTCTAATTTCATACTTGTACTTTTCTATTTCCATTTTTCGATTTTCATTGATCTGAATCTGTTCAGAAACCTTTGCCTCCATTATCTTCCTCTCTTTTCAAAATTTGCCAGGAGTTCTGCATTATAAGCCATCACATCAGGTGTGGCAGACTTTCTATTTTTTACACTCTTCTCTTTGCTGACATTTTGCGTTGAATGCGCTCTTTTTATGTTTGCTGACAGTTTTGTTGGAGTTTTGTTTGCCTGAGCAGAGCCAGCCTTGTCAATATGTTGGGAGCTACAAGACTTTCTTATTGGTGTACCAGTCAATGATTGTTTGATCGGCCTGGGCTTCGCAAATCCATCTTTATCTTTAAATTGCACATTCTCCTTGTTACTAGTATTTCTCTTCTTCGCTTCAGGCAGTCCCAGACTAGAGCTTGGCCGTTTTTCTAAAGCTGATTGCTTATGTTTTTGATGACTAGTTAAATTATCCTGGCTTTTACTCAGAAAGTTTTTATTTAAAGGGGAGTCAATCCCCTGTCCATTCAGTGCCTGCTTTTTCACAGAAGACAGACCAGAATTGTCTGACTTGGAATCCTTCATCTTGGTTGGTGTCTGAGTGGAGGACTTGCTGGCTGATGGAGGTTTAGACCGGGACGCAGATCCGTCCCGCTTGGAGGTGCTCATATTGTCGGCATTTGTACGAAACCGCAACAACTGAAGTGAGAAAGAGGACTCATTGGCTCGTGACAAAACAGAGCTACATTTCAGATGAACTCAGTAAACAAACAGCCAATTATAGTGCTTTTTCTTACTACAGCCACAGTAATTTTTGTCTATTCAATTTCACAGATGGTAACTGTTGTAATTGTTACCAATTATTGTCTCAAGATAATTGTATGTTAAAGGGAGGTAGTCTGTTATCACATGACATAACTGAATAGTCTGCAGTTAAAGGATACATGTAGATTGAAATCAGCCAATTTTAGTTGTATTTCATTTTACTTACAAGTAAATGTTGGATAAACAGTGTGTGTGTATTGCAAAATTTATGAGGTTCCACCGCACCTGATGCTGTGTTATGTGAGGAGGCCAGGGTGTGTAAAGGCACTCCTACCATAGTAACTATTTGACCCATGAAAATTTGTACAAATTTAACATTATAGCTGCAAAAAATATAAAAAATATTTCTAATTTTAAGTGTGGTCTTGTGTTCTGGGGCGGGGGAGCCACAGCACCTTAAGGAAACCCCACTGTGATCATTAACCAAACTAACATGCTACCAGAAACGGGTAGTGAACACAGGTCGCCTAGGCCCCCATTGTGAAAAATATTAATATACAAGATTTATATTCTTTAATGCCTATACATATTCTACCTTAGATTCCCTTTATACAGGATCAAACATGATTATAGCTTAAGCTATTACATTACACAGATTCATGACGTGGTAGATTTTGTAATCTGGTAAAAAATCATCCCCTACAAAATGTTGTTAAAAGCATTTACAATATCTAACTCATAAAGCAATAGAAACAACAACAAAAATGTACCTAATGAGCAGGTCAGGGGTTTTTCATAGCCATTTAAGGTACATGTAAAAGGAGTTTGGTAAATTGTGGATTTTTTTATTGTTAAATGGCTAATTGGGGGAAAAAATATATCGACAAATGGACCAACTTGGCAATATTTGTAACAACAAATATTGAAACATCAAGCCCAGTGTCCGACAAATCCATTGCCCGGAGCCCGGGGGCTACCGAAATTTTTCATCGGGCTACTGAAATTTGCCAGCTTACGCCCGCCGGACTACTATAAATCTATAAGAGCGGTATATGCCCGATATATATTTTTAAAACCAAATTATGGGTGGGTAATATAGAAGATAAGAGTCATAAACAAAAACGTTTTGAAATTTTCTAAAGTGTCAAATGAATTTCGGCATATGGATCTATTTAAAGATATGATGAAATAAGCTCCCAATCAGGACCGTTGTATTGCAACAAGCCTAAATCACCTGCCACGGTTTGCATGCGTTGTGTACAGCTATTTAGAATACAAAATTCTACATTTAATAAATGAATTTCTTTGTCCAGATAAAAAGCGCGAAAAAATTTGCGTTAGTGTATTTATTTGGAAACAAGGGCTGTTTGTAAAACATGCATGCCCCCCATATGGGCCCTCCGTTGTAGTGACAGCCATTGTGTGAATATGTTTTTTGTTACTGTGACCTTGACCTTTGACCAAGTGACCTGAAAATCAATAGGGGTCATCTGCGGGTCACAATCAATGTACCTATGAAGTGTCATGATCCTAGTCAAAAGCGTTCTTGAGTTATTATCCGAAAATCATTTTACTATTCGGGTCATCGTGACCTTGACCTTTGACCTGGTGACCTCAAAAATCAATAGGGGTCATCTGCAAGTCATGATCAATCTACCGATGAAGTTTCATGATCCTAGGCATATGCGTTCTTGAGATATCATCCGAAAACCATTTTAACTATTTCGGGTCACCGTGACCTTCACCTATGACCTAGTGACCTCAAAATCAATAGGGGTCATCTGCAGTCATGATCAATCTACCCATGAAGTTTCATGATCCTAGGCGTATGCGCATCATTGAGTTATCATCCGGAAACCATT